>NC_062279.1:126186947-126489978 GCF_902655055.1 Lutra lutra | reverse complement strand
GGGATTGGGAGGGAGACAAACCATAAGTGACTCTCAATCTCACAAAACAAACTGAGGGTTGATGGGGGGAGAGGGGTTGGGAGGGGGGGATGGGGTTATTGACATTGGGGAGGGTATGTGCTATGGTGAGTGCTGTGAAGTGTGTAAACCTGGCGATTCACAGACCTGTACCCCTGGGGATAAAAATATATGTTTATAAAAAATGAAATTTAAAAAAAAACACAAAAACAAAACCAAAAAAATATATATTATGTATAAATTTTTTTCCCAAGCAGGTGAAACATAAGAAAAGTCCGCTAGTGGCTTCAAACATATATATAAATACACATGAACAGTGTGTGATCTTCTTATGTCTGTTTTTCTAAGTATCACTGGTAAAACACTATACTACTGCAACTTTTTGAGTAATATTCCAATACCTTAAACTGTTATTCTTTAACCCTGCGAATCTATAAACTATAATCTGTAATTCTAAATTGATAAGAAAAACAATCCATTTTAAGGTCTTGGACACAGAAAACAAAAAGTGCCACACTATTACCTAGTGAGGTAGATGCAACATCCTTAATTGTTAACAGTGATTTATTATGCATCATTAGGATTGAAATCCCTTGTTATTCAAACTGTGATACATGAATCAGCATCACTGACATCATCTGGGAACTTAACTAATTATACAGAATATCAAGTCCTACAGAATCAGATCTGCATTTGAACACCCATAGTGGATTCCTAAACATGTTAAAATTTTAGAATCACTAGTACAATCTGTTCTTTAAAGACTGACTCTGTGGTTAACTCCCCAAGAAAGATGTCTATTGCAGCATGATTGCATTTAATCATAATTTTAAAAAGTCAGATTTCTTTCCAATTAATAAAGTCCACAAATTGAGTACCATTTAAATGAAAGGCATTGCTGTGGGCAATACACAAACATCAAGAAGAGAGACTTTGCCTTAAAGAACATTATAAAATAAAACAAAGAGATAAAACATGTGAATATGTAATCCCAGTACAAGGCACTTAGGGATAATTTCTATTAAGAGAGCTATAAACTATTAAGGGAGAGCAGCTCAGAGAGGCCAAGAAGACTACATTCAAGAGTCAGCATTTGTACTTGTTTTTCAAGGATAAGTAGAATTAAAACAAAAGGAAGGATGATGAGCAAAACCTTAACAGTCAGGAACAACTAACACATTTATCCAAAACACAGGGTACACAGAGGGAACATAAACAAAAAGCTAGAAAGGTAGGATAAGACCAGACACCTTATAGTTCCCTTCCAAATTAAGTACTCTCTTCTCTTGTTAACAAACAATATACCAATGTGTGGGACATTTAAGTAGGTTTTGCGGGGTGGGGGGGGAGGTAATGCAACTTCACAAGGTCAATTCTACTCAGTCTAATTTTTATGGCCACAATCTTTGGCAAAGTTTTAATTAAGAAAATGCACTGATAATTACCAACATTCCACATAATTTTATATTTAAGGGAGAAATGTAGTAAAATGCCACTTTGCTACAGTGAGTGCTTTAAAAAAAAAACACTTAAAAAACTACTTAATTCTTGTACTCTAAAAGTGGGAGTATCAATTTGTACAGTCACTTTAGAGAGCACCTTGTCAACTAATCTACACCGTGTGACCTAACAATTCCAACGCTCATCATCTATCCTAGAGAAAGTCAGACATATATACAAGAAGTATGTAATTTTTTAAGTAGACTCCATGCTTAATGGGGGGGCTTGAACTCACTACCCCAAGATCTACCAACTGTGTCAGCCAGATGCCCCCTCACTTATTGTAAAGAGAAAAAATAAAAAGGGTCAATCAACTTTAAATGAAAAATGGAAGATGATATTATGTTCTAAACACATATGCAAAACACTATAGTAAGAAACATCTGGGGGTGCCTGGGTGGCTCAGTGGATTAAGCCGCTGCCTTCGGCTCAGGTCATGATCTCAGGGTCCTGGGATCGAGTCCCACATCGGGCTCTCTGCTCAGCAAGAAGCCTGCTTCCCTCTCTCTCTCTCTCTGCCTTCCTCTCCGTCTACTTGTGATCTCTCTCTCTGTCAAATAAATAAATAAATAAATAAATCTTTAAGAAACATCTGAAAGGATATTCAGTAAACAAGCAGCATGATTATCTCTTTTCTTGAAGGAGACATCAAAAGTTCTGTTTTCACAAGGAGAATGTATTTATATATCACTTATATAATTTACTTAAAATGTTTTTAGGGTAATAATAAGTTTAATTGAGGTTTCTGGGAAACAGACATTAAGAAAAAGGAGAGTTGATGAGGTTAGATTAGACTAAGGATGAAAAAGATGGAAAAATCAGTATTTTTATATACCACGTTTTCATTGAGTAAAAGAACCAAAATTATATTAGAAAGCTGATATTTGACAGCAGAAAACAGCCACAGATACAAATAAGAAATTAGCAAATCCCATACTCTGATGTTAATACAGCTCTCCAGAATAAATGTATTTTAAAGAAGGTTAAGACAGACTGGGGACAATCCTTTCTGGTCTCCTGACTGAACTCAAAAATGCTGTGACACTATCCTAGGCCTCTTGGAAGAGCCAGACTTCAACTTGGTTGAAATGAAGGCCTTATCTAGATTAAGAGAAACAGCGATACACAAGCCAAAACCATCCTAAAAGTGGTATGAAGTGTCTCACAAAGGCTGAAGAAGCAAGAATGATTCACCTGCCATTCAATTAGAACAGCACATTCTAACAGAGAAAATTCATAATTATCTGTCCCAAAATAATCCCCTTCATTTTCTATGTTTCCATCTCTGATAATAAACTCTCTGGCAAAATTTTGTGGATGGAATTTCTGTACCTCATTAAGAGAGTGACAGAAGATCCAGGTAAGGCCAGGACAAGCATGGTTTAAGTCTCTTATTCCAGCATAATTAATATCCTTCTCTTTGCCTCTCTACAGTATCCTGGTTTGTAGGATAAATTGCACAGCCCCCTCGGCACCCCCCACTAATAGATTATCACTGGTTTGCACCTACTCTGAACCTTAAAGGTCCTCTGCTATTTCATTGTTCTTAAAGTTGCAAATTTGCTTAGGAAAACAGGAAGCCAGGGCACCCCAGGTTACAAATGGCACTCTGGTATTGACTTGAAGAGATGAATATACCCATTTCATTCATTTACAAGGCCCAGAAAAATTGCCATAAGTCAACTACCTAATTAGTAACAATATCTGCACTAGAACCTAAGTCTCTAAGAACACTGCATTTCTACACCATTATCTCTAAATTACCCAACTACAGATAGAAGTTGTGGTAGAACAGTCAATCCTATGGAGAGTTCAGAAGTTACTACACTACTCCAAGTAGTGAAGAATAGCATTTGTCTAAGCACAGAATGGGTTCCACAAATAGAAAGAATTGCATACAGAGAGACATCAACAAAATCCAAACTCCCATGAACCACAACATAGCTCAAGTATTACCTTGTTCTTAACCTCCAACAAAGATTAAGATCCCCAGGGAAGGCACCTGAGGTTAATTGAACTGTTAAATACTTTTCAAAAGGACATTTCCAATTAAGATTCCTGAGTCTTACCTTGAAAGTTTGAAAACCTGTCAACTTTACAATCAAAAGTTCATTTTTTCGGTAGTTCACGGAATATAAATTATAATTGTGTGTAAATCTACAAGTAGGGAGGTTGGACAGCCCATTAAGGTTCATTAAGGGCTTTCTTTTTCTTTGCTAAATTTATGGAGATAAATTCGTCCTTCAGTTAGTGACAGTAGTAAACAAATCTTTGTAGCTAGAAAAGAATGATGGTAATATTAAATTTAGAGCAAATTTCTAAGTAATTTTTTCTGCAAGTGTCAAAATTTATAAAAAATGAGTATTACCATGCAAAAACTAAAGAAATCAATTAACACTTGTTTCACTCTATTGGAGTTCCTTTAAAGAAATGTTAATATACCTGCAATATAATGTATTTATACCAATCACCTTACAGTTACACCACATTCCTTAAATCACTTGATCCTCACAACCTTGTAAACATGCTTATATTTTCCCCATTTTACTGGTAACCTTTAATTTTAAGAGAAAGTGAAGATATGCAAGGAAGCAGCTGTAATTTCTATAAAAAAGTTCAATTAACTTACTAAAGCTTAATTTAGAAAATAAGACTAGGAGATACTACTTCTTGTTATTTAGTATTTCCATTTAAACTTAAAACAAAAACTACAACCAAAATAAAGCACCCAGGGTCATACTGTATAGGTCAGCTTTCAAATGCTGTGGCATAATCTAACCTCCTCTAAAGAGGATGGCTAACCTAATGTTAAGACTATCACTTACCTAATGTGCAATTCACTCTCCTGTCAACTTTCCT
Source organism: Lutra lutra (assembly GCF_902655055.1). Taxonomy (NCBI): domain Eukaryota; kingdom Metazoa; phylum Chordata; class Mammalia; order Carnivora; family Mustelidae; genus Lutra; species Lutra lutra. The sequence continues at coordinate 126,485,601 of NC_062279.1, read as the reverse complement.
GTTTAATTATTTTCCACCACAATCATAATTCCAAGCATTTTATTAGCAACTACTGTACAGTCGCATTTTTAATATGACTATTTGTTTACAAAACAGATTTTCAGTTTGTCAATTACTTCAAAACGAAAAAAATTACAATCGCGCTTCCACTTATGAATAAATCCCCTTGCTCCAACTTGCTTCACCCCCACCCCGCGTTTTTCCTTACAAATCCACAAAAACCTTCTATAGAACGAACAGCACTATCTACCTAAAGTTAGCTTTCCCAAGTCACTACCACGTTTGGCGGGGGGGGGGGGGGGGCAAATCTCAATGGAGGCCGCGCCAGCCGAGCGGCTCCGCTAGGTTACTCCCGCAGTGCCCCCACCAGCCAAGGAGAACCCGAGGTCCCACCTCTTCCTGCCGCTCCCTTCCCAGATGTCCATTTATGTAAATAGGCAGAGTGAATGACACCTTGGAACAAAATACCTCCGACTGTCAGGGAAAGGAAGCCTGCCCCTCCCCCAGTCCCACGACAGCCTCTACAGCCAAACGAATCACCCCTGCACACACCCTCCCACTGCCCACCACAAAAACCACAGACCTGCCTCGAGGGTTTCCAGTGGGGAAGGTGTCGGTCCCGTCCCAGCAGGGGACAGGTGCTGGAGAGGCTTTTTGGTCCAGGGGTTCTCCTTAGGCGGCGGCGGCTGCAGCTTTTCCTCGGGGCCAGTCGCCGCCTCATCCACCAGGGCGTCCTCGGCCGGCGGGTCCCTCGGCAGGGGTGGCGGGGGTTCCCCGCCAAAGGGACCCCCGGGCCCGCGCGCCTTGTGCGCCAGGTGCAGCGCCAGGGGTCTCACGGGCACGGCCGCCTGGGGCACGCTGTGCCCTAGCACCAGCGCCGGTGACGGCTCTCCTCGCGCACCCGCGATGATGGCTGTCGCGGCCCTCTCTTCACTCGCCGCCTCCTTGCCCTCCCGTTCGGGCGGGGACAGCCGCTCGGCCTGCCGACTCGCCGTTACCAACAGCGACTCCTCAGCAGCCACCGCGGGTGGCTCCTCCCGAGAGTGAGCGGCAGGCACCGCGGCGCGAGTAGACATCGTCCACTTGCCCCAGCCGCCCCCGCCGGGGGGGGCCCGGGGCCAGGGAGCCCGACTGCCCGTCTCTCCGCCGGGGAACCGACTGGCTCCGGCCTGGGACAGAAAACCCGAAAGCCCGGCCGCCGCCGCCGCCACCGCCGCCCGCGTCGGCCGACGCCGTGCAGCGCCCGGCGTGCCGCCCCTCCCCGCGTGGAACGGAGCGCTAACCGCCCGCCGGCCCAGCCCGCCTCACAGGCGCACGCCCAGAGCCAGCCAACAAGCGCCGGGCGCCGCAGCCGGGAGCCGCGAGCCCTCACCTGGCGCGGGCAGCCGCGGAGGCGCTACGAGTAAGGGCTGGAGGACCTCTAGCGGAGTCAAGGAGCCGCGTGCCCCTACAGCCGGTAACAGCTCGCGGGGGCGGAGGCGGGGGCGTGGAAGGGGCGGTCCCAGAAGACAGAGCGGGGGCGGGGCCTCGCGAAGGAGCGTGACGTGGCTACTCACCCGCTCTTGCCCTCGCCAGGCCGCCGCCTGCGGTGGTTGACTGACTAGCCCGTCCGGGTGCCGCCCGGCCTAAGGGCCGGCCCCGCCCCAGCGGCCAGCCGAGGGGAGGGAGGAAGAATTGGACGATTCCGCGGCTCGCGGGCTACCGCAGCCTGACTGCGGCAAGCAGGGGCGGGGCGCTCACGGGGCCTCTGTGACTCGCCGCGCAGTGGCGCTGTGCCCTGCCGGGTGCGGGCGAGGGGCGGGGCGGCCTACACAAGTGGGGCCGGACGGGCGGGGGCGGTCGCTTATGCCCCAGGCCAGGACGCGAAATTGACTCCAGAAGGGGTGGTCTCTGCCGACAACCTTGGGCCGCTTCGCTACGAGCTAGGGTCCCGGACGGGGCCGTTTTGTCCTCTGTGTCAGTTGCTTCGCCCGGTGAAAAAGTTTCCACCTGAGATTTTGGGGCACCTCGATCATTTGTAGTCCTGAGCCACATCCAGAATGGAAATTGTGTAATTTGTAGGTAACTGTTTATGAAACCTTTGCCCAGGCAATTGGTTTAGTGTATTTCCCTCCTTCATTTCTACCTTCGAACCGAAATATTTTTAAAGTGCTTTTGAGTAAAACAAATGGTTAATATTTCGCCGACTTCTTGTTACATCTTCCTTTAATTTGTAGAGATAACACCTGTTTACAAATTAACCATGTTTCCTAATATTTTTTCCTGGAATGGATATGTTTAAAAGGTACAAATATGTTTTAACTCCAGTAGGAGCTTTCTATTTGGCTCTGAAATTCAGTGAGTGATAATATTGATTTCATGGGCTGGATTTATAAGTTACTAAATGTTATGCAAGGTCGCTTAAAATGGGTTTGACCCAGTGAAAATTTTTTTCATCAAGGGACACCCATCAGAAAATAAATACACCATTTGTATGCACTTGGCAATGGATCCTTCCTGGCCTCATTTAGGGCTTCCAAACTAGGCAGAGAGCTTATACAGGACTCTTCTCCCAGGGATCTCACTTCAGTCACATTAAACTTGAGATTAATGTTTCTATTTACTCAGAAGTTGTACTAGGCATAATTTTTTAATTCCCTAAGGTTAGTAAGCTACTCGTACACTACTTGTAAATAAGACCTTTCTTGTTCTCCATATCACTGGTTTCCAATTCATCTGACCCTAAGGAACTTTCGGAACACATTACCAGTTAAATAAGTATTGTACTTACCTATATTCTCAAGGAGGCGCCATCTTTACTGGCCTCCTGGGTAAAGCTTTGTTTTGTTAACTTATCTACTAGCTGCTCCTCCTGCTACAATGAGCCTTTTGGAGTCCTGCCAGGTAATGCTGGTTTTTGTTTACAGAAGCTCAGCAGGCTGCCTGCTGAGCAAAGATTCCCGACTTGGGACTCTAGCTCAGGACCCTGGGATCATGACCTGAGCTGAAGGCAGCGGCTTAATTGACTGAGACAGCCAGGCATCTCTTTACCATCTATTTAAATACAGGTGAATTAAAGACTGATTTTTTAAAGATATTATTTATTTATTCATGAGGGACAGAGGGAGAGAGAGAGGGGCAGAGGAAGAAGCAGGCCCCCCTACCTGATCAGGGAGTCCAATGTGGGACTCCATCGCGGACTCCAGGATCATGACCTGAGCCGGAGGCAGACGCTTAACCATCTGAGCTACCCAGGCGCCCAAGGCTGACTCTGTTGAAGAAAAGGTTATGGAATGGATTTCCAAAGTTTGATTCATATGGGCTACCTAACCATAGTTGGTGGTTTTGTTTGTTGCTTACTGTTTTGTTTTGTTTTGAAGTGAATTGTAAAGGTGCTTTATTGAAGAAACACAGAGGACCTTTTTGGAAATAGGTTGTGTTTGCAGGAAGAGGAGAACTGGAGGGTAAATGTGTACCCAAAAGGTCTCTAAAGAATTCATCAGTTGGAGGGCATCTGGGTGGCTCAGTTGGTTAAGTGTCTGCCTTTGGCTCAAAGTCCTGGGATCCAGCCCGGAATCCAATCAGGCTCCCTGCTCAGCAGGTTGCCTACTTCTCCCTCTCCCTCTGCTACTCCCCCTGCCTGTGTGTGCACGCAGGCTCTCTCTCTCTCTCTAATACAAGAAATCTTAAAAAAATAAAAAGAATTTAATAGTTGATATTTGGGGATCATCACTGTAATGCAGTACCACTAATGTCAGTGAAGGGAGTTGGCAATTTGTTGTCTCTTTTTTTTATAACTTTTTAAATAATTTTTTTAAAGATTTTATTTATTTATTTGACACAGAGAGATCACAAGTAGATGGAGAGGCAGGCAGAGAGAGAGAGAGGGAAGCAGGATCTCCGCCGAGCAGAGAACCCGATGCGGGACTCGATCCCAGGACCCTGAGATCATGACCTGAGCCGAAGGCAGCAGCTTAACCCACTGAGCCACCCAGGCGCCCTGTTGTCTCTCTTTTTTTTTTTTAAAGATTTTATTTATTTATTTGACAGACAGAAATCACAAGTAGGCGGAGAGGCAGGCAGAGAGAGAGAGGAGGAAGCAGGCTCCCCGCTGAGCAGAGAGCCCGATGCGGGGCTCGATCCCAGGACCCTGGGATCATTGTTGTCTCTCTTTTAAATACATATTAATAACTCCTATTTCCGCATAACTGCCTCTTGGAAACAACTTCACCTATCTTCTCTTTGCCTCTCCACCCTTTTCCTGCCCTTGTGCCAGCCAGAGCTGACCTGTCCAGATTGCACCAATGGATTCCCTCATAGTTCTTGGTATCTCAGTGGGTTCAGGCAAGAAGTATCCACAAGAGATAGAAGGACAGAAGATAGTGAGGTCGAAGTCCATATTCCCCAAGCTCATGAATTCCATGTTCACCCAGGATTAATTGCAGAACCTCCTTTCAGTTAATCTCTCCAATTCTTCCCTTTGTCCCTTCCAGCCTAGTAATAACTGCTAGTCCTTGGGATATTGCATTATCTCTTGCTGGTTTCCCTCACTCTTGGGCTGCACCTCTGTAAGTCAATATTTATTAACTCTATTCTAAAAATTATGCAGTTTAAGCTTTCCATTCGATTTTTTAAGCTTTTATTTTTAAACAATCTCTACACCCATTGTGAGACTCAAACCTACAACCCTGAGATCACGAGTCACATACCCCACGGACAGCCAGCCAGGTGCTCCTGTCCAGTTTTTGATGGGACTTTGACCTAATTTGCCTTGGCTGAAACTCCATTATGTTAAGTCATTTGGCCTCTGCTTCTTAGTTCAAAACCAGGGAAGAAAGATGGATTGGCTCAATTTATTTTTTGTAGCCAAATCATTATCCATCTTCCTATGGATTATTTCCCTTGAATAGGGTCCCCATCTATCCTGGAGGAACAAGTTATTTGGTTCAAAAACTACCCTCAAAACAATTAGGTTGGGAGAGCTAGTTAATAGGAATGTGAGAGAGGTACCTCCTTTAACCAAGTTTTCTTCCTTTTCCCTATTTTAGTGAATGGCACTACATTCCAATCCCTATAACCCAGGAGTCATCTTTTCACCTCACCTTCACTCTCCATAATTCATTCCTTTACAAATATTTCTCAGGCATCTGCCAGGCAGTGTTTTAGGCACTCACCAAGACCAGTACCTCCTCAGTGTCAAGTTCTGCTTTCTCCACTGCCACCATCCTACTCCAGGATGCGCCATGCTTGTGTAATATTGTCACACCCTCTTAATTGGCCTCTCTGCCTTCATTTAGATCTATTTGATAAAACTGCAAAGGTTACATGAGATACCAACTGTAAAATGCTTACCAAAAACCTTGGCTCAGTGAGACTACCTATTTTTACTGCTTTTAAATTCACAGACTTAACCTGAGGAAATGACCTTAATTTTACTGAACCACTGAGAAGCCTGGCTTATTTATTTTTTTGGTAATGGAAAACTGATATAAGGTTGTCTTTTCAAAGAAGGGAGAATGGTTCTCTGGACCCTCAGAAGTTGTAAAACACCTAAAGTAACTATCCATACACAAACTTGGTGATCCTGTTGTTCAAATGAGCCTTTAAAAGATGTATCTTGGGGCGCCTGGGTGGCTCAGTGGGTTAAGCCGCTGTCTTCGGCTCAGGTCATGATCCCAGGTCCTGGGTTCGAGCCCCGCATCGGGCTCTCTGCTCAGCAGGGAGCCTGCTTCCTCCTCTCTCTCTGCCTGCCTCTCTGCCTACTTGTGATTTCTCTCTGTCAAATAAATAAATAAAATCTTTAAAAAAAATAAAATAAAAGATGAATCTTGTTTTTCCTGTTTAGAGTATGCTTATATATTGTCAGATGATTGAACCCACTCCTTCTCCTCCTCATCCTGGTGTCTTAGGAAATTAAAGTCCCATGAGAACATCAAGATCTTTGTTATTATTACCAGTGCAATATAGGTTCAAGCTGGTAAAAACCCAATGTACAAATAGCTGTACTGTATGCTAGAGAAGTTTCAAAGAATGTATTAGATATAAATCATTTCAAAATCCTGCAGTCCAAGGAGAAGATAAAACTGAACTCAGAGATTTTTTTGAACTTCTCATAAAGTAGCCACTTTTTAAAAGATTGATTTAAAAAATATTTTATTCATTTTTAATTATTTTTTTAATTTATTTAATTTCTTTTCAGTATAACAGAATTCATTGTTTATGCACCACACCCAGTGCTCCATGCAATACGTGCCCTCCATAATACGCACCACCAGGCTCCCCCACCCTCCCATCCCCACACCTTCAAAACCCTCAGATTGTTTTTCAGAGTCCAGAGTCTCTCATGGTTCATCTCCCCCCCTCCAATTTCCCTCAACTCCCTTCTCCTCTCAATCTCCCCATGTCCTCTGTGTTATTTTTTATGCTCCACAAATAAGCGAAACCATATGATAATCGACTCTCTCTGCTTGACTTACTTCATTTTTTGAGAGAAAGAACAAGCTGAGTGCGGTGCGGGGAGTGGAGGAGTTCGGGGAGAAAGAGAGGGAGAGGGAGAAGTAATCTCCCTCTGAAGCAGAGATTCTGATGCAGGGCTCAGGTCTCCATTCCAGGACCCTAGGATCTTGACCAGTGCCAAAGACAGCCACTTAACCAACTGAGCCACCCATAAGTACTGCATACTTCCAGTTATGTTTAGCCTTCAAAGCAGGGTCAATACTAATGTGTGTTTGAAAGGCTTTGTACCTTCTTTCCAGTAAATAAATATCAATCAAAGTAAATAAATATCAAGTTACAGTGAAAATTAGCTTTAGAAATTGTTTAATTTTTGCTCTATTTTTACTTAACTGTATCATACAGGTAGGTAAAAACACTGCACTTGCTATACAAACATAGGTTCAAAACAAATCTAGGCAACCTTTCAACCAGATTGCTGTTCCTAAGTGGGTTGCTCTCTACTTTTTAGGTAGGTTTTAATAGACTAGTGTAACAGAAGTAGAAACTCTAAACACAAGTGTCTTGTCTAAGAACTCTCAGCCAATAATGGCTAAGGTTGATATTCTAAACTCTGTGTCTTTATTGTCACATTATTTAGTCTTTTTTCTTTTACAATAACTTGTAATGATACAAGTAATAGGAAGTAATATTAATCTTTTTAAAAATATTCTAAAAATAAACTATAAACTGAAGGAAGCATAACTTTTTCTTCCCCACTTCGCAAAGAACAGAACTTTCAAACATTAAGGTTAGTAATCTGTCTAAATTCTTCCTACTATCCATTTATATTTAATATTCGTATAGCCTTATAAATACTAGTGATAAAGGGTAGGTGGAAGAAAGGCAGGCAGGAACAAAGGGGCCCCTCCACCGTAAGAGGGAACCACATTTTTCTTTTTTTAAAAAGATCATATTTATTTATTTGAGACAGAACATGAGCGGGGGGAAGTTTGGAGGGAAAAGCAGACTCCCCACTGAGCAGGGAACCTGATGCAGGTCTTGATTCTGGGACTCCAGGATCATGACCTGAGCCAAAGTCAGTCGCTTAACCAACTGAGCCACCCAGGTACCCATGTTGGGAACTACCCTTAAAAAGATTTTACACCATCCGGAAGGATCACTCTACCCTTCTCCATGTGATAGATTGATGACAAAAACTGATTAGATGATAGGCACAGGCTAATTAGATTAAAACAGCCTCCAACAAGCCCTTAAAAACCCCTTACATTTAGAAGCTCTAAGGGCAAAAGAAAAAAAAAAAAAAAGCAAAGAGAAAAGAAAAAAAAAAGAAAGGATGGAAGGAACTCTGATGACAACCCTCTAGGGTCCCCTCCCGCTTAGGGAGCTTTGTACTCTATCATTCAATAAACTTTATTATCATTCAATAAACCCTACTTTGCTGCCCACCATTCTTTGTCTGGTCTACCTTTTCATTCTTTGAAGTGGGATGACCAAGAACCGTGGGCGCTAATGGAGAAGAAATCTTCTAACGCTAGCACACAACAAAGATGAGATCTTTAAATTCAAATTCAGATGAACTTCAGTGGTTGACATCAGAAAAAATAAGCTTTCAGGGCACCTGGGTGGCTCAGTTAGTTAAGTGTCTGCCTTTGGCTCAGGTCATGATCCTGAAGTCCAAGGATCGAGTCCTGCATTTGGGCCCTTTGCTGGGGGTGGGGGCAGTGCTTCTCCCTCTGACCCTCCCCTGGGACATGCTTTTTCTCACTCTCTCTCTCTCAAATAAATAAAATATTTTTAGAAAAAAAGAGAGAGAGAGGAAGGAAGGAAGGAAGGAAGGAAGGAAAAGATAAGCTTTGTGTAGAAATTAAGAAAAAGTTCTTCTCAGCTTCTTAATACTTCTGGCTTATTTTAATCAAGTGAATAAAGGTTCACTGAAAACTAGACTGGGCCCTAGGGACACACTGGTGAACTGGTCTATTTAGGCACTTAGAGAGGCAGAATGCATTGTGCAGTGGATTTCATACCTCATGAGTTGATATGTACAATTGAACCAGAGGTTTTACAAAGCTCTACTTATCCTTACTAAATGAACACATTCTTATGTGATCTATTCTGTTCCATTTCACTTTTTTAAAAAAGCGCTAAATTAAGGGTGCCTGGGTGGCTCAGTCCATTGAGTGTCTGCCTCTGGCTCAGGTTATGATCCCAGATTCCTGGGATTGAGCCCCACATCACGCTCCTCGCTCGTGAGGAGCCGCCTTCTCCCTCTGCCTGCCATTACTCCTGTTTGTGCATGCACGTGTGCTTGCTCTCTCTCTCTGACAAATTAAAAAAAAAAAAAAAAATCTAGGAGTGCCTGGGTGGCTCAGTGGGTTAAGCCTCTGCCTTCGGCTCAGGTCATGACCCCAGGGCCCTGGGATCGAGCCCCAGCATGGGGGAGGGGGGAGTCTCTGCTCAGCAGGGAGCCTACTTCCCCTCCTCTCTCTCTGCCTACTTGTAATTTCTGGCTATCAAATAAATAAATGAAATCTTTAAAAAAAAAAAAACCTTACCTATAGATAAAGAATATGTAGATCAATGAAGACCAGAATCTAATTCACTTAACAGTAACATTATTCATTAAAGAACGATAACTCGTATTTGATATTTAATGCATCAATTTCTTTAAGTTCATCATTGAAGAGAAAATAATTATTTTATTTTCTCATTTAGTTTTCAAATATAAACACAAGTAGAAAGAATATTGCAATGAACTCTCATTTACCTATTATCCAACTTTAACAACCACATTTTGCCATTTTTGTTTCATTTATATACACCCCTGTATTAGTTTTCTATTGCTGCCATAACAAACTCGTACAAATTTAGTGACTTCAAACAACACAAATTTATTATTTTACAGTTCTGTAGGTTAGAAGTCCAACATGGGTCTCATTGGGCTAAAATCAAGGTATTGTCAGGGCTATGTTCCCTTATGTAGCCTCTAGGAAGGGACTCCGTTTTCTTGTTTGTTCGAGCTTCTAGAGTCTGCCCACATACCTTGGCCAGAGGTCCCTTCCTGCATCTTCAAGGGCAGTGATGGTGGGTTAGGTCCTTCTACATCACATTTCTCTGACTTCCTCTATGGTCAGATCTCCCTTTGCCTCTCTCTTAGGCCTCCATCTTCAAAATACCATTAGATTAGAACCATCTGTGTCCTGTAATCCAGGATAATCTCTCCATCTCAAGATCCTTAATGTAATCACATCTACAAAATCCCTTTTGCCTTTTAAGGCACTAGTTCAAAAGATTAGAACATTTTTAGGGGAACTGTTATTTTCTGCCTACTACGACTTCCAAACACACACACACACACACACACACACACACACACACACACACACTAGTTTTTTTTTCCTGGAATATTTTAAAGTAAATCCTAGAATCACAAAATTTTCCTATAAATACTTAAGTATGTATCTGTTTCTTTTCTTTGTTTTCAGTCTAGCTTCTGGCTTCATATTCAACCATATCATTAAAAGTACCAGGGTGCCTGTGACTCAGTGGGTTGGTTAGGCCTCTGCCTTCAGCTCAGGCCATGATCCTGGGGTCCTGGGATCAAGCCCCACATTGGGCTCTCTGCTCAGTGGGGAGCCTGCTTACCCCCTCTCTCTGCCTACTTGTGATCTCTCTCTGTCAAAAAAAATAGATAAAATCCTAAAAAAGTACCAATGACCTATGACCTACATATTAATAAATCCATTGGATGATTTTCAGTCTTCATCTTTCTTTTCCTCCAGCTTCATTTATCAAAATTGAATGGTAGCTAATAGTTAAGAATACACACATACTAGACACTATTCTAAGTGCTTTGCATATGTTAACTTAGTCCTCAAAACAGTGATATAAAATAGAGATGATTATTTCCTCCATTTTCAGATGAGAAAACGGAGACAAAGTAGATAAATGGCTTGTCCAGGATCATACAGTTAGAAAGTGCTAACAAAAATTTAAACCCAACCAATCTTGCTCTGTAGTTCTCTGTATTTCCTATTTCATATTCTTTTTTTTTTTAAGATTTTATTTATTTATTTGACAGAGAGAGATCACAAGTAGACGGAGAGGCAGGCAGAGAGAGAGAGAGAGAGGGAAGCAGGCTCCCCGCTGAGCAGAGAGCCCGACGCGGGACTTGATCCAAGGACCCCGAGATCATGAAGGCAGCGGCTTAACCCACTGAGCCACCCAGGCGCCCCCTATTTCATATTCTTAACCACTATACTATACTTCTTTTCATTTTCCTTAAACTTGTTCAGCAATACTAAAAAGTAGCTTGTGGCGATTTGCTTTTTATAATCCAGTTAATCTGTGTATATGGTAAATCCAGATGGTACAACATTGTTTATTTGGTGGGAAAAAAGTTATACATTACTGAATCCTAATCCCTAAAGTCAGTTCTTTGAACTTTTGACCTGCCACTATAAAACATGAAGATTTAACACACTTACATGAGCCCATCCTCCATTCCCTTTCTGTTTTTGATGTTTGTGGGTTTTTTCTGTGGTTTACTTTAACTAATATACTTGACTGTTTACTTGAGTATTCTATCAATTTTATTTTTTTTTAATATTTTGTTTGTTTATTTGTCAGAGAGAGCACACACAAGCAGGGGGAACAGCAGGCAGAGGGAGAAGGAGGCAGGAGCCCTAAGTAGGACTCGATCCCAGGACCCAGGACTATTCTATCAAGTTTAGGTAGAATCTCTTGTATCCTTGCTCTGTAGAGTAAGAATATAAGACCCAACCCTTTGTTCTAGATCCTAGTTTTTGTTTTCTTTGTATTAACATCTTAAACCCTTTTTATTGTGAAATAAAGCATACACAGAAAAGTGCCCCCCAAAGGTAAAAATCCACAAATATACAAGTTAATGGGTAAAGTGGACAACCATGTAATGGCTACACCAGTTAAGAATTAGAACCCCCAGGTGCACCTGGGTGGCTCATTTGGTTTGGCATCCTACTCTTGGTTTCAGCTCAGGTTTTGATCTTGGGGTTATGGGAGCAAGCCCATGTGGGGTTCTCCACTCCAAGAGTTGTCTGCTTGAGATTCTTTCTTTCTTTCTTTCCACCTCTACCCCTCTCCCCACTTGTGTGCATGACTTCTCTCTCTGTCTCTCTCAAATAAATAAATCTTTTAAGAAAAAAGAATTAGAACCCCCATGTGTCCCTTCCTATACACAACACTTTTCCCCCTCCCCTAAAGGAGAAAATCACTTTCTTACTTATCTTTATGGTTTATCACCTAATAATGTGTTCCATAGATTTGCCTAGTTTTTAAAACTATATATAAATGAGATCATACTGTAAGTACTATATCATTTTGAATTTCTGAATCATAGAGTACATATGTCTTAATCCATTCTAGATATTGCCCAGCCATTTTCCAAACTTTTGTACTAATTTACACTAACACTGACAGTGTTTGAGAGTATAACATATTATGGACGATATTTTTTCCTTTCATTTACATTGTCAAGAGTGATCATTATGTATATTATGTAACCATAATGTCTTCTTTATGCTTTGTTCATAGATTGGCTCTAAAAATGTAAGCATCCATAAACAGCTTTATTTTATGAGTGTGTAGATATTCCTCGCTCCATAACAATATGGGGTGCTAGGATTGCATTTCCTTCTCTATGGTTTTAGTGTCATTATCCCCTAGAAACAAGATCAAATGGATTCATATTTTATAATCCATCAGTGTAAGATAATCAATAAATTCCCACTACATTTGAGTGAGATTCATATATACATAGCTACTGATTTTTGTGGTACAATTTCTGTTTTTCCATTAGTTCCTGGTTGTTCCTCTTCTCCCTGCCTCCCTGATATCACATTCTCATTGTTCAATTCCTGCCTTTCTGGCCACTTCTCAGTCTACCTCTTTAATTCTTCTTTGCCTAAACATTAACTATTGGTAGAGATACCCAAGACTTTGTCTTCGGTTAGCGTATTTCCAAACTGTGCTCCCTAAACCCTTAGAATGTTGGACACTCTTTTAGGGAAACTTTAAGGTCGAGAGGTCAAAGCTATTTTCATAATAATACTAGGATATTATTTGCCTTTTCCCTTGTTGATATCTGTACAGCTGGCACAAAAGCAATGGTGGGTAAATCTGCCAGCAACTCAGCACAAATCAAGCCAATGGCACCAAACCACACTAGCAGTCATTGTATTCTTCTACCACACATTTGTAGTCAAAAAAGCAAAAATTGCATGTTTCACCTAAGAACATCCTTGGTGGAACAATAAAAATTATTAGTACGATTAAAGCTTAACCATGTGAGTCTTTTAATATTCTGTGTGATGAAATAGGAAGTATATATAACTCATTTCTGCTATATATTAAAGTATGATGGTTGTCTTGAAGAAAAGCGCTGAGATTGAGTTGTAAGTGGACTAGCTCCTTTCTTCATGGAACCCATTTGTACTTGAAAGAACACCTGACAACAGACCAGGTTTATTCATGCTTAGATAATCTGGCAGACATTTTCCTAGAAATGAATGAAGTGAACCTGTCATGTCAACGGCAACAACTGATGATATTTGTTGCCAGTGATAAAATTCAAGCTATCGAGAGAAAATTGGAATTTGGAAAACATGAAACTACAGCACGACCTCAACAGCTTCCCAGAGGTTAGAGATTTTTTTTTCTGATGAGTGATTTTAATAATATAACTTGATGCTGTGTAATGAAATATGTCAATATTTGGAAGTTCTGCATAACTAAGCCAGTATTTTTTCAAATGATTAGAAACATTACCAAATCATACATTGGTAAGACAAAGGATAAGAAAGACTATTGACTTTCTTTTTCTGACTTAAAATGTTTTTACTATTATTACATAGTCCTTAAATACCAGCAACTATATTTATCACTATTTAACTGTTTGATTCCATGACAATCATAAGGCCAGTGAAAATATATTATTTAGAAAATAATTCAGGGTTTCATGAATATTCTGGATCACCACTTGGCAAACTATGGCCCATGGGTCAAATCCTGACCACCTTCTATTTTTATACAGGTGCAAGCTAAGAATGGTTTTTACATTTTTTAAATGGAAGGTAATTTAAAAGGAAGTATTTTTATGACACATAAATGCTATATGAAGTTTGAATTTCAGTTCCATAAATAACTTTTATTGGAATACATCATGCTCATTCATTTACATATTGTCTGTGGCCACTTTCCCACCAAAAATGTGGGAAACAAAGGCAGAGTTGAGTCGTTGTGAGAGGAACCATATGTGGTGCTGTCATCACTTTGTGCTATTGCTAAAAGGCAAATATCGAGAGGAATCTAATAGAATTCCATAAATTTCCAAATGGTGATGAATATGTTTAATTAAAAGCATTTGCATAAAAATAAATAGAAATAGATGCAGTACCTGATATGTCTGTATGAAAAGACATTGTTAAAGTTGAAATATATAAAATCTCATTACAGGTCAGCATTAACAGATGAGTATTTGGAACAGATTTTTTTTTAAAGATTTTATTTATTTATTTGACAGACAGAGATCACAAGTAGGCAGAGAGACAGGCGGGGGGGTGGGGAGCAGGCTCCCCGCAGAGCAGAGAGCCCGATGTGGGGCTCCATCCCAGGACCCTGGGATCATGACCTGAGCCGAAGGCAGAGGCTTTAACCCGCTGAGCCACCCAGGCGCCAGATTTTGATGACAGGTCTAGAGTGTTTTTTGACACTAGCCACCAATAATCTGTTAGTTCTCTAATCGTCCTATACCAACTGGGTGTCCAACAATTCAATTCAGTTCTGACACTAACTACCCAGAGTTAGTGTCCAACATCAAAGTTAAAGGACTCATTCCCACAAGTCTGCCCTTACTTTAGACATCATCCACAAGTAGAGTACCCAGGCCACCCACATTTTTGCCCATCCAACTACAAATCAGTCACCACACCCCCTCCTTAGGTTTGAGAAGTTGCTAGAATGGTTCCCAGAACTCAGGGAAACACTTTATTTATGCTTACCAGTTTGCTGTAAAGGATACAAATCCAACTCAGGAACAGCCAGATGAAAAAAATGCACAGGATAAACTATGGAGGAGGAGGTACTCAGAGCTTCCCTGCCCCCTCTGGGCATGTCACCCTCCTGGCACTACTGTGTATTTGTGGAAGCTCTCTGAATCCCACCATATAGGAGTTTTTCTGGAGGTTTCATCACTTAGACATGATTGATTAAGCCACTGGTCTTTGGTGATCAACTCAACTTCCAGCCCCTCCCTATTGTACTCACTGTACAGTAATGGCCAAACAAGCATTGTACATGTTGCCAAGGTAACCTGCAAGACCATTCTGCTTATCAGCCAAGACAGGGGAGTCCTTGATGACCCTTCAGACCTCAAATTGCTCACCAGTTTCAGAGGGCAAATGGCAGACATGGGGTGAGAGTGGTTCTTCTTGGAGTGTTTGAGCCGAGAGGTGAGCAGAGGGCTCAAACAGGGAGCAAAAGGCCAGGCTTCACAGGAACAGCAACTGCACAAAAGTTTGTCCCCTCGTCTTGAAGGATTTCTCAGGGGTACAAGCAAGGATATGACCAGGTCACCAGTCTGACCCTAGGTCATCTGTAAAAGGAAAAATGTGCATCCCGGCTGGGGCCGCACTGCTACATAGCCTTGCCCATCCCTGCAGGCTTTGCCACTGAACTGACTCTCTTTGAGGAATTGAAAACATGAGCTTTCTAGCCAGAAAGCTAGAAGGCATCTTTATAAGCACAAAACCAACAACAACTCTGTAGCCAGAACTTCAGACTTCAGAGGAAGTGTTTCAGGTGCTGCCTTCTGAGCCTGTCCCTGAGAGGAATTTCTCTCCTCCTGCTCCTCCTTTGACTAAATTAGTGACAAAATTGAGTTGCATGGGAATATAAGTTACAGGGGGCAAGAGCTTCAGTGCCTTGCTTACCAAGAGGATTTAGAAACAGACTGTCCAGCTGTCTTCTATTAAGCTTGATATTAAAATGATTTACAAAACTGAAATAATGCACTATTCACTAAAAAAAAAATTATTGAAAACCAAGTTATTTTTCATTAAAAAGTTTTATTTATGTTAACATTCATTTGTAGGTAAGCAAGGTAGAATGAGATTATACTGGAATAGAGTGAGCCCAGATCCAATTATTGGTATCCTCATAAGAAGAAGGAAATTTGGAAGCAGATACAGAAATGAGAATGCCACATGAAGGAAGCAGAGATGCTGTCACCAGCCAAGGGACAGCAAGGATTGCTTTCCACCACCAGAAGCTAGGAGAGGGGTTTGGGATAGATCCTTCCCTAGAGACTTCAAAAGGAACATGGCCTTGTAGACACCTTAATTCTGGACTTCAAGCCTCCAGAACTGTGAGAGAGTTTCTGTTGTTTAAAGCCACCAGTTTGTGGTGCTTTTTTTTTTTTTTTTACAGCAGTCCTAGGAGTCTAATACAACACACAATGGGTTTATTATCATTATTGTTAAATGTATAAAAATATTTATTAAAATTTTAATTTGTAATGTGTTAATATTGATAAATGTATACTCATAAACAAAAGTTCTTTAGGGTTGGGGCACCTGGTGGCTCAGATGATTGAGCGTCTGCCTTAGGCTCAGGTCATGATCCCAGGGGTCCTGGGATCAAGTCCTGCATCAGGCTCCTTTCTCAGCGAGGAGCCTGTTTCTCCCTCTGACTGCTTCTTGCTCTTCTTGCTCTGCTTTTTCTCTCTCTCTCTCTCTCTCTCTGACAAATAAATAAAAATATTTTAATTTAAAAAAAAGCTTTTTAGGGTCTTCAAGTTTTAAAAGTACAAACAGTGCTGAGACCAAAAAGTTTGAGAAATATTGTCCTATGTCCTTTTCCTTCCCTAGACTCCTCAAAATCTTAACTGTGCCTGTATTTCAGCTACCATATAAACACCAGTGATTGCAAGTTTTTTCCTTCTGCTCAGACTTCTGAGCAGAAGCTGTGAGCTTCCAATTCATATATCCTACTACCTATTTTTAGACATCTGAAAATCTGTATATACAAGACTAGCCTCTAGATCCATTCTCTCACACTGGTGTTCCAGGGTTCTCTCTTTGAAAGGCACCACTCACTTGTCCCCCATTCCAATCCATTACCAATCCATCACCAGAATGTTCTCTAGAATCCACCTACTCTCTCCATATCCATTACCATCATAACTGTAGCCATCATCATCTCTCACCTGGACCACTTTGATAGCCTTTTAGTGGATTCCTTTGCATGGACTGTGGGCTCCCTACAAACTAGTTCTTCTTACTACAGCCAGAGAGCATGAGCTATTTAAAACACATTAAATCATATTCAGTCTCCCCCAACTCCACATTTCTCCACCCTATCCCCACCCACACCGCCTGAAAAAAAAAAAAAAACTTTTAATGGCTTTCAGTAGCTCTTATCTTAGAGACCAAAATTCTTAGCTACAGGACTATGTATGGTCTAGTTAGAACACTTACCAAAGTATTTTTGGGAGCAAGTTCTACAAGAAAAATATAATTTTTTAGTCAATTTTTTATATAATGCAGTTAAGCCAGTTTCATTTTCATACTAATTTTTAAAATAATTTGGTTGGATCAAATCTTGTCCCTCTTAATTTTATATTGTGAATTTTCTTTGAATATCTTTATTTTGGGACGCCTAGGTGGCTCAGTCTGTTAAGCGTCTGCTTTCTCAGGTCATGATCTTGGGGTCCAGGGATCAAGTCCTGTGTCATTCTCTCCTAAGCAGGGAACCTGTTTCTCCCTCTCCCCCTGCCTGCTGCTCTGCCTGCTCGTGCTCTCACTCTCTCTCTGTGTCAAATAAATAAATAAGATCCTTAAAAAAGCAAAAAACAAAACAAAGAAAAGAAGACCTTTTGGGACGCCTGGGTGGCTCAGTTGGTTAAGCAGCTGCCTTCGGCTCAGGTCATGATCCCAGCGTCCTGGGATCGAGTCCCACATCGGGCTCCTTGCTTGGCGGGGAGCCTGCTTCTCCCTCTGCCTCTGCCTGTCATTCTGTCTGCCTGTGCTCGCTCTCTCTCCCTCTCTCTCTGACAAATAAATAAAATCTTTAAAAAAAAAAAAGAAGACTTTTTTTTTTTTTTTAAAGAAGACCTTTATTTTGACTGATTTTACTAGGTCAAATTTGCAGTTCTAAATTTTGTCAAGTTTTTATAAATTCATAAATTTTTAATATCACTTTAGTTGCATTTGATTTCATGTTATGCTGATTAGTTATTTCATAAAATCTGATATTTACTGGGTTGATTTACACTAAAACTTCATTAAGAAAATGTGAGTCTTCATCCATATATATATTTTACCTGTGCAAGTATAACGATCATCAGTTTTGTTTTCTATTGTTTATTTCTACAATTAATTTGTTTACTGATTATTAGTATTTGTTCTTTAACTAATGAGCTGTCCACTTCACATAATTCAGGATTGCTCTATTATCAAAATCCTTTACCAGTCTCAAAATTCTTTCAATTTCTCGGGAATACAAAAGAACATTCTCAGGGTCATAACATTTTGCTTTGTAAATATGTATCTTTTTTGCTAAGGTTTTTCTTAGTATTATATACTGCTATGCAACCAATTATGCAACTCGCTTTTTTTTTATCTTGAAATATTAGATTGGTTTGTCCTGGTTTTAGGGAAGCTTTTCGAAAACTAATACATCAGTTTATTTCTCTATTTTATTCACTTTCCAGTATATCCGAGTTTTATCTGCTTTAGAAGACAGGTGGCTGAAAACAGTGCAGAGGAGCTATAATGGAAAAAGGCTTTGCCACCGTTTTATAGGAGAAATATTTATCAGAATTCCATACTGTATGCCAAAATAGTAAATACTTGAAGATGTGTTACATCTGCAACATTCAAAATATATTTTCCGGTTTGGCAAAATATTTAGCACTGAAGAAGTATTTAGGTATTTTAGGCTAATCCCACTCCTAGAAATTTATCATAAGCCATTAATCTCAAAGAAAACAAAATGTCAACATTTTTTATGTTTGTTTGAAATAATACATGCTATGGTAAAATTTTTAGCAATAAGGTCATTGATAAGTTTAATTTGTTCCTTCCATTCTCACTCCCCTGATACTCTATAGCCTTCCAATTTTTTCTATGCATATTTACATATCCATTTTTCCGTACTGTTTATAATTTTGATTAATAACTCATTGATATCTTTATATATCATTGTAAAGGTAAAACTACTGATTTCTAGTCCTAAGTGGTTTTGAATATCTAAGTTCTGACCTAATATTTTTTTGTGAGGCGAAGCCAGATGGAAGTACCAAAGCATTCTTTTGGTTGTTTTTTTTGTTTTGTTTTGTTTTTGGGGTTTTTTTTTTTGTTTTTGTTTGTTTGTTTGTTTGTTTTAGAAACAAAACATTCTAAACAAGAATAATTTGTTCTTTTGATGCCATTGTTCTCTTGATGCATTCTCTTGATGCCATTTTGTTACTGCTGACAGGATATGACTTTTCTGATCAGGGGAGTTATGCAGATAATGAAGATTATGGTTCTTCTGCAGCAATTGGATCATTTAGCAATTGACAAATGATGGGGTACCTGGCTGGCTCAGTCAGCAGAGTATGCAACTCTTGGTCTCACGGTCCTGAGTTCAAGCCCCCGTTGGCTTTTAAGTGGCTTTTTAAGTGGAGCCACCTTAAAAAAGTTTTTTGACAAATGGCTACTGTTGATAAGTCATTCAAAACCATACAGATTTTGTCCACTAACAATATCTTTTTTAATGACTCACAAAACTTTTTAATTATAAAATTGTATTGTATTTTATTTTTTTAAAGATTTTATTTATTTATTTGACACGGAGAGAGAGATCACAAGTAGGCGGAGAAGCAGGCAGAGAGAGAGGAGGAAGCAGGCTCCCCACTGAGCAAAGAGCCCGATGCAGGGCTCCATCCCAGGACCCTGGGATCATGACCTGAGCCAAAGGCAGAGGCTTTAACCCACTGAGCCACCCAGACATGCCTAAAATTGTGTTTTATAATGGAATTAACATCAGTCTATAATTTGTGTTGCAGCACTTGGAGTTTCATGGGAATGAATGATAGTCATAGTAAATATATGGGTTCTAAAAAAAAAAAGCAAACCTGGAGGCATCACAATTCTGGACTCCCAAGTTATACTACAAAGCTGTAGCAGTCAAAACAGCATGGTACTGGCACAAAAATGGACACAGATCAATAGAACAGAATAGAAAATCCAGAAATGAACCCCAACTATATAGTCAATTAATCTTCCACAAAGCAGGAAAGAATATCCAATAGGAAAAAGGACAGTCTCTTCAACAAATGGTGTTGGGAAAACTGGACAGCAATATCAAAAGAATGAAACTGCACCACTGTCTTACACCATACACAAAAATAAATTCAAAATGGATGAAATGCCTAATGTGAAACTTGAAGAGAACACAGGCAGTAACCTTTCTGAGTAGCAATATTTTTCTAGGTATATCTCTGGAGGCAAGGGAACAAAAGCAAAAATATACTAATAGGGCTTCTTCAAAATGAAAAGCTTCTGCAAAGCAAAGGAAACAATAAACAAACCTAAAAGGCAATATATGGAATGGGAGAAGATATATGCAAATGACCTATCCAATAAAGTATTAGTATCCAAAATATATAAAGAATTGATAAATATCAACACCCCCAAAACAAACCAAGTTTAAGATGGACCAAAGACATGAATAGACATTTTTCCAAAGAAGACATACAAATGGCCAACAGACACATGAAAAGATACTCAAAATCCTTGATCATCAGAGAAATGCAAATCAAAACTACAATTAGATACCACTTCACACCTGTTAGAATGGATAAAATCAACAATACAAGAAACAACAGGGCTGGCAAGGATGTGGAGAAAGGGGACCCTCTTGTGCTCTTGGTGGGAATGCAAGCTGGTGCAGCAATCTACTCTGGAAAACAGTATGGGAGGCTCCTCAAAAAGTTCAAAATAGAGCTATCCTAGAACCCAGCTATTGCACTACTAGGTATTTACCCAAAGAATACAAAAATACTAATTCAAAGGGATACATATATCCCAATGTTTATAGTAGCACAATCTACAATAGCCAAGATACAGAAGCAGCCCAAGTGTCCATTGATTGAAGAATGGTCGAAGATGTGGGGTGTGTGTGTATATGTGTATATATATATGTGTATACTATATACATGTGTGTATATTGTGGAATATTATTCAGCTACAAAAAGATGAAATCTTGCTATTTGCAACAACCTGGATGGAGCTAGAAAGTATTATGCTAAGCGAAATAAGTCAGAGAAGAACAAATACCATATGATTTCATTCATGTGGAATTTAAGAAACAAAACAAGTAAGCAAAGGGTAAAAAAAAAAAGAGAGGGAGTCAAACCAAGAAACAGATTCTTAGCTATAAAGAACAAACTGATGATTACTAGAAGGGAGGTGGATGAGGGGATGGATAAAATACATGATGGGGATTAAGGAGAATACTTGTGATGAGCACCAGGTGTCGTATGGAAGTGTGGAATCACTATATTGCACGCCTGAAACTAATGTTACACTGTATGTTAACAAACTGTAATTTAAATAAAACCTTAGCCTGGGTTTAAGCATCTGACTCTTGATTTCAGCTCAGGTCTTGATCTCAAGGTTATGAGTTAAGAAACCAAGATCTGTGCATTAGATGTGATACTTTTACTGGGGTGTCATTGATTCCAGGCCCTCTCAGCTGACAGAGAAAGAAAATATATGTATAAATATATACATATTTATATACATAAAAAATATGGGTTTCTAGACATTTTCCATTATCTCCTGTTTCTTGGTTATTTATTTGCTGATATAATCTTACCTTTTCACCTGAAATTTTTATGTTTAACTTTTCTAAAAGATCTTAGGAAATCTTAAAGGAAATTTTTCCTAGCCATTATTGTTGGATGATTTTTTTTAAAGTTTTTTTAAATTTCCTTTTGTTTTGAACAATTTAAAAATAAAGATTTTTAGTTTATCATCTGTCAGTTAAAATCTAAGTAAGAAATACAGGAAGATCAGATATAAGTCTTTAGTCAATTGAGAAAAAAATATAGGGTGAAATCATACTATCTTAGAGTATCTCTTTAAATGAGTATGATTAGATGTTGCTTTGAGAGTTTTGTCCAAGGACAGTAGTATGCAATTTAAAAACCTCAGTAAAAGTATGGGTATTTCCTGTGAAAGGATATTACTGTACTATAACTGGCTTATTTCACTTAGTTTTTTCCAAGTTTCATCCATGTCGTAGCATGTGTCAGAATTTCATTCCTTTTTCTTTCTTTCTTTCTTTCTTTCTTTCTTTCTTTCTTTCTTTCTTTCCTTCTTTTTTTGTAAGATTTTGTTTATTTATTTGAGATAGGGAGTGAGTGGGAGGGAGAGAGAGAGAAAATCTGGAGCAGACTCTGAACTGAGCACAGAGCCCTTCACCAGGCTTGATCCCACAACTGTGAGATCATGACCTGAGCCAAACCGAGAGTCTGACACTTAGCCAACTGAGCCACCGAGGTGCCCCAGAATTTCATTCCTTTTTATTTTTTTAAAAGATTTTATTTATTTATTTGACAGAGAGAGAGATCACAAGTAGACAGAGAGGCAGGCAGAGAGAGAGGGGGGAAGCAGGCTTCCCGCTGAGCAGAGAGCCCGATGTGGGGCTCGATCCCAGGACCCTGAGATCATGACCTGAGCTGAAGGCAGCGGCTTAATCCACTGAGCCACCCAGGTGCCCCTCATTCCTTTTTAAAGCTGAATCGTGTTCCCTTATATATAGGTACCACATTTGTTTGTTCATTCATCTATCAGTGAATATTTGGGTTGTTTCCACTTTTGGCTCTTGTAATTAATGTTACTATGAACATTGATATATAAGCTGTAAAAATAATGAAATCTTGCCAATTTTAAGAACATGGATGGAGCTAGAGTATATTATGCTAAATGAAATAAGTCAATCAGAGAAAGACAAATACCATATGATTTCATTCATATGTGGAATTTAAGAAACAAAATAAATGAACATATGGTGGAGAGAGAGAGAGGAAAACAAACCATAAGAGGTTCCTAACAATAGAGAACACACTGAGGGTTATTGGAGGGAGGGAGGTGGGGGATGGGCTAGATGGGGGGCGGGTATTAGGAGGGCACTTGTTATAATGAGCACTGGGTGTTGTATGTAAGTGATGAACCACTGAATTCTAGTCCTGAAACCAATATTGCACTGTATTTTAGCTAACTAGAATTTAAATAAAATTGGGGGGGGGGGTGAAAAGAATTTTCAAATATACAAGCTTCAAAACCTCCTATTATTCCTTTCTCAGAAAGCAGCAGAGGATGTGCTGCTTCCAAACTACAAAGAAAATCAAGAAAAAGGAAACCAGAGAAATGAGAAAACAGGAGAGTCAAAATAAGAACTACTACTACTAGGGCGCCTGGGTGGCTCAGTGGGTTAAGCCGCTGCCTTCGCCTCAGGTCATGATCTCAGGGTCCTGGGATCGAGTCCCGCATCGGGCTCTCTGCTCAGCAAGAAGCCTGCTTCCCTCTCTCTCTCTCTCTGCCTGCCTCTCCGTCTACTTGTGATCTCTCTGTCAAATAAATAAATAAAAAAATCTTTAAAAAAAAAAAAGAACTACTACTACTAGAGGAAAGAAGGCTGGAGAGAATTGGGAGAGGTAGGTCACCAGGGTTAAAAGTGAAACTTATATATTATTTGAAAATCTGGCAAAATCATTCTTACATTTTTTGACTGATCTCTTTACAGAATTTGGAAAAAAGTGAAGTTTTAAGTCCATAGGTAAACAAGCAAAGCAATTAACTACAGGAAAACAAAGTGGAATTGTAATACAATATGCTTAGCTCAGCACTGAACAATATTTACTTAGTCATAGTAATATAAATATTATATACTCATTTAACCAAAAATTGTGATATAATTTCATTCTGAAGAAAAAAAACTGTCATTTTTAGCTTATAAGGAATATATTCTCAAATACAGTAACAACATAAATGTCTACAATTGATGTCAAGTATAAGCACATTATTTAGAATTATGGAGGTAAATAGATGAATCAGCTAAAATTATAGAAAGGTTATATTTAAAGAGGATTGGGACTAGGGACAGATGGTAAGGTAGAAGGAGCCTCATGGGACTTTTGATTTTAAAAAGTTAAGTATGGCGCACCTGGATGGTTCAGATGGTTAAGCATCTGCCTTCGGCTCAGGCCATGATCTCCAGGTCCTGGGATCAAGCCCCACGTTGGGATCCGTGCTTAGTGGGGAGTCTGCTTCTCCCTCTCTCTCTGCCCCCTGCCTCTGCTCATGTTCTCTTTCAAAAGAATAAGTAAAATCTTTTTTTTTTTAAAAGTGAATATGGCACAGTGGGTAAGAACATAGCCTGTGGAACTAGACTGCCTGAATTTGGGTCCCATTTAAAATTGTTTCTAAAAAATAATAATAATAAAAATAAATAAATAAAATTGTTTCTACCCCATAGGGATGGTTATGAAGAATAAAAGTAAAATGTTAACAATGTGCTAGATGCATAGCATGTTCTATGTGTTGGCTAGTAGTTGTAGTAATACTAATTATTTAAATGTTGTGCAAATACTACTTATTAACTTTTTTTTTTAAGATTTTTTATTTATTCATTTGACAGACAGAGATCACAAGTAGGCGGAGAAGCAGGCAGAGAGAGAGGAGGAAGCAGGCTCCCCGCGGAGCAGAGAACCCGATGCGGGGCTCAATCCCAGGATCCCTGGATCACGACCCAAGCCGAAGGCAGAGGCTTTAACCCACTGAGCCACCCAGGTGCCCCAAACTTTTTTTTTTTTTTTAAGTAAGCTCCATGCCCACTGTGGAGCCCAGTGCTTGGCTTAAACTCACAACTGTGAGATCAAGACCTGAGCAGAGAACAAGAGTTGGACACCTAACCGATTGAGACAACCAGGCACCCCTTACGTTGTTAACTTTTTTTTATTACTATTTTTAAATTTTATTCATTTGCCAGAGAGAGACACAGTGAGAGAGGAAACACAAACAGCAGGAGTGGGAGAGGGAGAAGCAGGCTTCCCAAGCATGGAGCCCAATGTGGGGCTCGAACCCAGGACCCCGGGATTACAACCTGAGTGGAAGGCAGACGTTTAATGACTGAGCCACCCAGGTATCTCCATTGTTAACTTTTAAAAAATTGTTTTGTAAAGAATATTGCAGTCATTCTGAAAAAAAGATAAAGTCCTGAACTAGGACTGTGTTAGTGGGTTTGGAAAGGAGATTATTGACATATTTGGGAAATAATAAGACTGAGGATCTGAGTGAGTAAAAGAGGAGAGTATAAGGGTCAAGGATGTTCCTTTTGTTTGCTTGTTTATGGAACTGGATAGGTGGTGGCTACCAAAACCCAAAAATATGAATAAAGAAGAATGGATTGGGAGAAGCTTGGGAAATTCCTGGGTGACAGGCATAATGAGTTCGATTTTGGATATTTTGAATTTTCAGATACCTCTAAGTTGACTTTAAATGTTATTGAATTAAGATATTGATGGAAATTAAGTCAGCAAAGTTAAGCTTAGTAGATAAAGCATAGCTCTCTGGTGTGCATCTCTGTTCTAAAAGTTGTAGTTAATGACTGTTGAAGAAATTGAGGAATTTATTTTGGGATAGCAAGTGTTAGGACTGGCATGAGTTCCAATAAATGTTAGTATGAAGAACACATTGGGATGCTTAAAACATATAGGGGCAGTGTATCCAGTGGTAGAACTGAGAAGAGTAAGACTTTTCCATCAATTTAAAACAAATATTGAAAAATCAGCTTATGGGGGCACCTGGGTGGCTTAGTCAGTTAAGCATCTGCCTTGGGCTCAGGTCATGATCCTAGGGTCCTGGGATCGAGTCCTACATAGGACTCTCTGCTCAGTGGGGAGTCCGCTTCTGCCTCTCCCTCTGCCTGCTTCTCTCCCTGCTTATGCTTTCTCTTTCCCTGTCAAATAAATAAATAAAAATCATAAATAAATAGATAGATAAATATAAATCAGTTTATGTAGAGGAAGCCTGGGTGGCTCAGTTTGTTGAGTGTCTGACTCTTGATCTTAACTCAGGGCTTGATCTCACAGTTGTGAGATCAAGCCCTGAGTTCAGTTCTGTGCTAGGTGCAGAGCCTATTTAAAAAAAAGAAAAAAATCAGGGTTGCCTGGGTGGCTTAGTCAGTTAAGCTTCTGCCTTCCACTCAGGTCAGGATCCCACAGTGCTGGGATCAAGCCCTGCATCGGGCCCTCTGCTTAGCGGTCTCTGCTTCTTCTTCTGCCCCTCACCCCGTTGTGCTCTTTCTCCTCTCTCTTTTTCTCAAATAAATAAATAAATAAATAAATAAAATCTTTAAAAAAAAAAAGTTTATATAGGGTGTTAAAAAGTTTAGAAATTAGTGGTGATGGTTGCACAACATTGTGAATGTAATGCCTCTGATCTGCACATTTAAAAATGTTTTACATAAATGGCCAGTTTTATGTTTTATAGTTTTACCACAATTTAAAAAATAATGTAATATACCCAAAACTCTAATATTATATACTTAAAATCAATGAATTGTATGATGTCTAAATTATATTTTAATAAAGCTGTTAAAAAACCAATCTATGTATACAGCTAAGCCAGAAATTTCTGTAGAAGTCAAGTTAAAGGGGACTGGTCTTGTCCTTGAAAACTGTCTTAAGCATTCTATTTGACAGCTTTGTCTCTGGTACTCAGTAAATATTTTTTAAGTGAATCAATAAACAAATGAACAAATAAGTGGACTTAAGTGCAATATATGTAAATCTATCTGGCGCCTGGCTATGGGGTTGCAAGTTTGGGTTTGGGAATGTGATAATCATTGTGGTCCCTGTCCTCTTAAAATACAGTCATAACTCCCATATATATTTCTTTGTTTTACAAATAGTCTTAAAAAGAAACTTGCATTTGGTGATCTTTTCCTTGTCTATTCTGATGAATTCAGTCCAAGGAGAGACATGATTGCTTACCTTCTGATATGAAAACCTGAAGACCTGGTAAGTATCATGACACAAAGAAAATCAGAATCATCATTCATTGTGGAGATACAAAAGAATGAATTAAAGACATGACCCTAAAGCAGAAATAAGAGCAAACGCCAGAGAGTCCTGATGATACAGTTCTGTAAGTGACAACATACCTATCTCTTCTCAACGTAGATTTTTTGACTGAAAAGGGCTTCCCAGTACATCTCTCAAATTACCAATTTATCTTCTTCTACTTTAAAATCTAAGACAACATTGGTATAAAATGACATCTGGAAAGAAGCCAGTGAAGTAATAAATGCACAAACATATAGTTCCAAGTAAAAAATAAATTTGTATTCCATATTATCATTATCAATTAGCCGATTGTTTTTTGAGTTGTTGATGTGGGAAACAAAGGCAGAAGAAAAATTATTAAATTTCCTTACTATTTTCAGCCCATTGTTCTTAAAGTTCTTAAAGCAGGCAGAGTGACATTCCTGTAGGGACTCAACTGCCTCAGTGTTGATACTTTGCTAAGGGCTAAAGGCAATCTTAGCCCAACCCCCAGGATCCTATACGTCTACTTTAACAAATAAAAATTCCTTTGGAAACTTCCTTTATCTCTACCCATCCCCCATCCGCCAAGATACAGGTTTGATAATCATCCCCCAAGCATATGACCCACCCCACCAATATATACCAGAAATGTCTCATTACTGAGCTTTTACTAAACAGTAACAAGTGACCTTTCGTAACAATAGCAACCCCCCCCCCCCCCCCTTGGCCTCTTTGGCCGACCCATCCCTTAGGATCCTGGAAACTTTGTTTCCAAAATAGCTGGGAGGCTTACACTATCCCTAACCCCTCCCAACTTGAAAGTGTATTATGGGCTACTCAGCAAGACACCAGTGCAGCTCTTTCTGCCCACAGGTCCTGTCCCCATGCTTTAATAAAACCACTTTTTGCACCAAAGATGTCTCAAGAATTCTTTCTTAGCTGTTGGCTTCAAACCCTAAGGTCTTTCCCACATCATTGTGACTTGGGGAAAGAATGCTTAGCAGGTGAAATTGGTGGTATAGGTTTACAGTTGAACTTAAGTAAAAACTCAGAGTAGGATCAATAATTGTCTTCTGCCTGAGTGTAAGGACTTATGGTCAGATGTCATCTACAGGGCAAGGGAAATGGATCAAAGATTTGAGCTGGGGGCGCCTAGGTGGCTCAGTGGGCTAAGGCTCTGCCTTTGCTTAGGTCATGATCCCAGTGTTCTGGGATCCAGCCCCAAATCGGGCTCTGTGCTCTGCAGGGAGCCTGCTTCCCCTCCTCTCTCTCTCTGCCTGCCTCCCTGCCTACTTGTGATCTCTCTCTCTCTCTCTCTCTCTCTGTCAAATAAATAAATAAATATATAAATAAATAAATCTTAAAAAAACAAAAAAATATTTGAGTTGGTAAAAAGTGTCTCTAAAACATACAATAATAAAGGCAACTATTTTGTTGACCGAGATGGATGGAAAAGTTGAGGAGTAACTGCTCTGGACAAGAAAGGAATGATTTCTAAAGACATGCTTTAACTTTTCAAAAAGCCATGGTTTATGGTTGAAGAAAATAAAGGAAAGAGGTTAGCATTTCTTTGCTCATACTTGTCTCTACTTTAAGTTGCCAAGATGAGTTAACGTTTAAGATTTAAAGAAGTTCTGCTGCACATAATTACCCAATCCACCCCCAGCTCATCCTATTCTTTCTAACACATGTCTACCCATAACAAAATAGCAGAAGCAAAAGGAACACAGGCCCTCTTGGCTACTTTAATACTTCTGAGGTACTGATAACACCCAGAGTATCAGGAATTCCTTTCCAAAATCTGTGTTGATTTACAGACTTTACATCCTTCCCTTCAACAGTTCGTCCTCTTCCCTTGAGTCCTTTAAAGCACACAGTTCTTAAACCTGGCTGCACATTAGAATCACCTAGGGAGCTTTGAAAATACCAACTGCAAGCCAATTGAATCTGAATCTCTAGGGTAAGAGATTCAGCATAGGTAAGAACACCCACTTACCTATGCTTTTAAAGCTCCCCAGGTGATTCTGATATGTTCCAGGCCTGAAATACAATTAGAGCCTTGGCTTTTTTTTTTTTTTAAGATTTTATTTATTTGACAGAGAGAGATCATAAGCAGGCAGAGAGGCAGGCAGAGAGAGAGGAGGAAGCAGGCTCCCTGCTGAGCAGAGAGCCCGATGCGGGGCTCGATCCCAGGACCCTGAGATCATGACCTGAGCTGAAGGCAGCGGCTTAACCCACTGAGCCACCCAGGCACCCTGAGCCTTGGCTTTTTGGTTCTTAAAGTGTAACGCCTGGACAGACAGCAACAGCAACCTAGGAAACTTGTTAGAAATACAAACTCACCAGCCCTGCACCACTCACTGAATCAGAAACTCAGGGTAGTAGGGTCTAGAAATTTGTGTTTTAACAAAGTTCCAGGTGATCTCAATGCAAGCTAAAATATGAGTACCACTGACTCTAAATGGGTTTTAAAAATTTTAATGTGTATGTGAACCAGCTTATTCAAATGTAAATTCTGACTCAGTGAGGTTGGGATGGTGCTTGAGATTCTAAATTTCTAACAAGCTCCCAGAGGATGGTGCCAATCCACTGACCATACTTTGAATAGCAAAGTGCTAGGATACAACTTTATTTCTATTGAATTATCCAGTACAGTATATAGGAACCGTTACACCTCAGTGAGTCATGGGTTATGCAGAGAATAGACTTTTCATGGTTTAAGTTTACTTTTTTTTTTTTTTTTTAAATTAACACAATCTGGTGAATCTGCACATTAGTTCTTTTGGTCCTGAGGAAAATCTGTGTTTTGGTCCAAAATTTTCTAAACTGTTTTCAAAGTTCTTCACGAAATCATTGGTTTCCTAGGATTCTGCCTGTAAGAATAGTCCTAGAATTAAGTTATTCTACTCCTACAAAATGGTCCAAATGTACCTCTATTTCCTTTGTCTCATTTGCCAATATCTTTCATTTCCAAACCCAGTTTCTATAGCAGCCTCTGCCCAGCATTCCCATTCTCAGTCCTATAGTTATTTCTAGATTTTTAATTGCTTATAACATTTACTAGCATAAATCTAATTATATCCAAGAATTATATCTAATTATACAACATTCAGGTAAGATGGGACTGTCAGAATGCTGTTTTCCCTGGGATCACACATATTTGTGGGGGAAAGAAATCTGGCTCTTGTTGCAGATACTGAGTACTATTCTGCTAAAGCCTCCCTTCTTTCTGCCTTACTTTATTTGGTTTATAATAAAACGAAGGAGGAATATACACTCAATCCAAGTTTGGATACATTAATCAAATGTGACACATGCATTCTGTATTCAGAATAAATCTTCTTGGATATATGAAATAATTAACTTTTTAAACAGACTTTTATTGTGAAGTATAAAATATCTGGAAATGATTTGAAAACTTTCCAGTTACAGTGTTAATTCAATAATCTTTAGGAGAGAAAGCACCACATTAAAAAATTACATTCATAACAATCTAAAATTCACATGTTAAAATAATAGTAAATACAACATTAGCAAATCATGAAATTCAGAAACTTTTGTAACCACGGATCTAAATCAGGGGTCTCAAACTGAGATGTGTTCAGGGCTAAGTAGGAAACACAAAGTAGTGAAGCAGCCTGATGAAAAAGGGAGTCTAGCAGACTGTGGCAAAAGAAATGCATGCCCAGTCGAAAGACTTCAAATTCAAACAATTTTGAAATATTATGCACACTGAATAAACAGCTGTGGGCCACACTGGCCGGTATTGACTGCAAGTTTGCAACTGCAGCCTAAATGAATTTTTAGCAGTTTATGTACCCAATTCTCAAAATGGCAGACAGCACTTTTTAAAATACGTATATTGTCTATCTCTATATATGTTATTTTATATATATAACGTATATACCTTACACTATATATATACATATAAATGTGTATATATAAAGCTTGAGTCACTATTTTGGGATAAGTGGATTAAAAATCTTTAAGAAAAGGTATGTTGCACCTTGATCAATTTAGGAAGTTGTGTGGATAATATTCGTAAAAACATCTGGTTAAGAGATGAAATTTTTAAAACTTCCTTCCACATTTATTTGGGAAAAACTAGTTATGCCTAGAAGTTAATTAAAATGAAATAAAATTTCATTCTTTTACCAACAGAAAGTCCTACACCACAGTACATTATTGCTTAGTAAGAAATATTTAGGTAAAAAATAAATGTTGGTTTTACTAAGGTGTAATTCAGAAAGCATTCAATCATATTGCCTCCTATATACTAAGAAAATTCTTGTAATTCATTTGACAATAAGTCTTATTTTATCTTTAAAGGGTATTTTAAGAATTTTAGTACATTTTATACTTTCAGTTAAAAGTAAAGGTTCTAGTCTAAAGATATAAAATGGCTATAGGCCAAATGGCTGTAACCAAATCGATTTGGTTTGCTATGCCAAAGCAGTTTTACAGAATTTATGGTTTTGTATACCATCAATGACTTCACATTAGTGACTTTTTTAAATAGTTTTTTAAGTTAAACTGATGGAGACATTAGTAATAAATAAAATCTTCTAAAAGAATATGAAGGCACATTATAATTCAAATATCCTTGCTAGACCAGGAATACGTATTTTAAAATAATCCATAGACAACACAGATTTCAAACAAATAAAATGCAAATACATTTATTCCAAACCTTGATACAATTCCCAAAAATATATTCTACTTTTTTCAAATGTTTTAGATCTTAGCTTGAGAAGTTTAACATAAAAAGCACCAAATCTAATCATATAATCTTCCACTTAAAAAAGTTAGTAGTTATTATATCTTTTCTGTAAAATGAAGTTATATGGAACAAATCAATTTCATATGTGGTCTTTAATTTCTGAAATTAAAAAGCCAAAGCTATCAAGTATATCTGACTAAAGTTGGATGTTTAGCAAACCCAGAGTATATAAGAAAATGTTAAGACACAGTATCAAGTAATGCAATAGGTCTTTCATCATTTCCATTTTTCATGAATTGAAACTTCCTAAGTAGGGGACATATATTTGGCATCATTTTCTAACCTCATATTTGGTAAAGTTTTCAAGTTCAGCCAAGTCATATGCATCTTATCTGCATTCCCACATTTGTTTTAATTATTAAAACTACCAAATATGAAGCAATCAGGATTTTTTTTTAGAATTCAAAGTTAACACTGATTTTATACATCATTAAATATTTCCATGGCAGAAATTAAAGTTGAAGATAAGAAAGAAACATGTTCTCAAATCAATAGTAGAACTATCATGTAAGGGTATACAATACATGCTGATGTATTACAAACTTAGCTTGATTTAGCAGTTCTTTAAAAACCAATAAGGTTTCTATGAATAAATTTATTTTAATTAAATTATTCACAATTTAAAATTTAAGGTTTTCATAAATAGTAACAACAGACAAAATACAGCATATATGGGGTTCCCACAAAACAGTAACAAAATACTTCAACATTATTTCATCCAAATATTGGTTTAAAATTATTCACATGTATTTAAAGATCACTGTTGACTGATCATAACAATGAATTCCAGACTAAAATGATAGCAGTTAGATATATAGTGCTGTCTGCTTATTCTTCTTATCATCAAAAGATGAAAAACTCCTTTTGTAGGAAACATGATGGCCATTCTGGTTACATACAGCGATCCAATTAGTTAGCATATTTATGGAGGAAGCGTTCAAATGCATCATAGATGGCTTGTCTAAAATTGAGGATGAAAGAAAAATTGTTAAGTAATGAGCAAAAGAGGAAGATGGACACTACTTTTATTATGTTACTTCCAAAGTTACCTGTGGCTTGCAACCTGACTTCCTCTCCAAATAGCTCTGAAAGAGGCAGGTATCTGAGGGTGGGTGTTTGGATCCATGTAACTTCACTACAGCTGCAGAAAACCTCAAATGTGCTTTCAACTGATGATGAATTCAGAAGTACCTTTTCTATGATGTACTTTTTTGTGCCTTTGAACTTACATAATATATGCATTTATTAATATATATATGCAATATAAAATATGTATGTATGTATGTCACTTGTTGAAAATTAACTGGCTATGTAACTTTTCATAATGTAGTATTTATTCAACCTGTTTCATAAATTATGATAAGGATGCTTTTTGTCCAGAAAAACACATGTTCTTAGCAACTGAACTAAAAGCAGAAGCCTTAGTTTCCAATATTCCCTTCACAGGGTGTTTTAATATTTTAATTGGACATTTAAGGTGACATATAAAAGTTAAACTAAATAAGTGACAACATACAAAGAATTATTTCTTGGATTAAAAAGAGCTAAAACATGTCAAACATGAAGTAATACAATTCTTTGTTATCTAGTGATGCAGCTGGCAGTTTTGAAACACAGCATGCACAGGGCACTTATCTAAGCACTTTATGTGAACTAATTTATTTAACCATTAATGATAAATATATCCCAATGATACCTTTTGCCATCAAATTTGAATAGAAGTAGAAATAATATAGGCTATCAAAAACTAGAGATACAGCATAAAATTTTTATAACTTCTGGTAAGTACTGGAGTCATATAAGGTTATTAACATTAAAACCAATATTTTCACTTCTCATGTAAGGTTCAATATTCACTTGCTACTGAAAAACAGTGCTGGACTCTTCCATAGATGCTCATGCCATCTGAGAGAAGAAAGTGGAGTGAAAAATTCAAGATGAACCAAAGCAAGTTTTACAAACCCTGGTGTTCCTCCCTCCACCCTAAATATACCTGGCTATTAATATCTGAAGAGGGTAAAAACACACAATAAAATGTGCCTATTGTTGGGAGCCTTGTGCCTAGAAGGGGTTAACCCAATACAGCAACAGTTCTTGGGAACCTCTTCAACCAAGGACCTTCACAGGTGGCGAGCTATCTCTAGAGTGCCACCGCGTCTCCCTGGTGATTGTTATGAGAATATTGTAAGGTTTGGTTTGTTGCCCTTGCAGCTGCTGTCTCAAGACTAAGCTAATAAGGCTCCTATGTTTTGTGAATATTGAGTTATGGCCTAAGTGTCCAAACCACGAAGGTCAAAGCTGTCTGATATCTCTGCATGACCAACTATTCTCAGGCCAAAATAGAAACTAGCACCAGATGTACAGGAGGTGATTCCCTGACTGTGTGGTATAAATCAGAACTCTGTAAAATAAACTTTGGCACTATTGGACATCCTCCTTGGTGCTCCTCCTGCCCCCATCTCTTTGTCTCTTAATTTCATTTCACCATCCTCTTACCCTCTCGACCCTGGTCAATTTGTCGCACCGGCCGCGACAGCCTATCATATGCTACTTCCCTAGTTCTGTAAAAGAAAAAAGAAGAGGATGGTATAGGAAAAAGTATCACAATGTGAGAATTGAGGGAGGCAGGGAAGAAAAAAGAAGACTAAAACATAATAAAAATACCCAATCTTCTCTATTTTTTGAGGCCAAAAAAAAAAATTCCAAAAAACAAGCAAATAAACAGATACCTGTTTAGACAAATCATCTTACCTGAAGAGTCCTTGTTTAAAAAGATAAGCACTAATATGACCCCCTTCTAGATAACGGATTTCACAACCAGGCCAAATTTCTTGTAGACTTCGAACTCCTGTTCGTGGAATATAAGCATCTTCTTTGGCTTGAACCACTATAATGAGGCTTGGGTCAACTGGAACTAGGGATAGAATTTTAAAAGATAAAACATATATGCCCTTAAAAAACTCTTAAGATTTTAATATAAATACTATTAATCATATTAGAAAATGAAATACCCCTGACAGTACACTAAATGAAACATCTGTCAAACTAAATTTTTTTTTAAAAGATTTTATATTTATTTATTTGAAAGAGAGAGAGAGTGCAGACTAGGAATGAGTGGGGGCGGGGACAGAAGGAAAGGGAGAAGCACACCTCCTCCTGAGCAGGGAGCCAGACCTGGGGCTGAATCCCAGGACCCTGAGATCATGACCTGAGCTGAAGGCAGCTGCTTAACCAACTGAGTCACTCAGGCGCCCCTAAAACTTTATGATTAAGTTAAAAACCAACTATAATACAGCATATCATAATATTTATCTCTAAAACAAAAAGATGAACATTCTAAAAAAGACACAAAATCCAACATATATTTTAAAATTTAAATTCAATTAATTAACCTATAATGTATTGTTTCAGGGGTACAGGTCTGTGATTCATCACTCTTATATAATACCCAGTGCTCAGTACAACGCATGCCCTCCCCAATATCCATCACCCTGTTACCCAATCCCCCTATTCCCCACAAAATCCAATATATTTTTAAACTAATAAGATGGTTTTAGATTATCATGGATAAAATATGACGCATTTAAGTAACTAACTTATCCTGGAAAATATATTCTGGAGCCAACAATAAACATACTCTTGAAAATGTGAAATTATTTTATAAAGCATCTTTAAAAAATATTTCACAAATATTTACACACCAGCAAACATTCTTAATTTCATATAAAAATTGGTACCTGAGAAATTTGCCACATGAGTACATTCATCCATGACTCCTTTCATGAATATTAAAGACTCTTTCTGAAGATTGTTTCTTCTGTGTTCTTTACTGAGTAGATGGTATGACTGAGGATTGCAACTTGTATAATTACTTTTGTTGGTTGAAAGTGTTTGATTGAAGCACTCCATCTTAGAGGTATCTTGCAATAAGAGTCTTTCTGATGTGGCACTGACAGATGTTTTACTAGATTTATGACACTCACTAGGTTTTGGGGATACAACTTGGTTTGTCATATCTAAATTTAAAGTTCCAGAAACCACATTAAGGTTAGTTAGCTTGTCTGCACTGATAGGGAAGCGTTTCACAAACTCTTGTCCCATTTTGAAAGAATCTGTCTAAATAAATAAAAGAAAATATCATTTATTATAAAATACATTTTATTTAACAACCTTGTTAAAGACAAAACACAAATTCCATCAGTGAATAAATGAATAAATAAAATGTAGTATATACATACAATGGATTATAACTTAGTCTTTTTTTTTTTAAACATTCTCCTTTATTTTCTTCTAAATGCTTTTTAATTTTTTTAACTATTTCTTCTATTTATTTGACAGAGAGAGACACAGCAAGAGAGGAAACACAAGCTGGGGCAGTGGGAGAGGGAGAAGCAGGCTTCCTGTTGAGCGGGAAGCCAGATGCAGGGCTCAATCCCTGGACCCTGGGATCACGACCTGAGCTGAAGGCAGATGCCCAATAACTGAGCCACCCAGGCGCCCTGATTATCATTTAGTCTTAAAAGGAATGAAATTCTGATAAATACTTCAACATGGATGAACCCTGAAGACACTATGCTAAATGAATAAGCTAGACACAAACAACAAATATTGTATGATTCCAACTTTTATGAGGTAATCTAGAGTAGTCTGATTCATAGAGATAGAGAACTGAATGGGGACTGCCAGGGGCTGGAAGGAGGGGGAATGAAGAATTATCGTTTAATGGGTACAGAGTTTCCGTTTAGTAAAATGAAAAGTGCTGGAGATGGATGGTGGTGATGTAGAGAGGCGATGGTTGCACAACAATGTGAATGCACTTAATAACACCCTGAACTGTATACCTCAACATGGTTGAAATTGTACATTTTATGTTGCATATATTTTACAACTTAAACAATAACAAAGAAAAAAGAGATGTCAAGATTTATCTGAGGACTAGATAAATAAAAGACATACTACATTGCTAAATGTCTCCTCTTAAACACTAAAGGGTATCATTTAGTCTACACCATGTGCTTATTGCCAAAGTTTTGAAATCATGATCTGCCTGAATCTTAGAACTTCCAAAAGCCTTATGAGTGTATCCTGGCAAGTAATACATCACCCACATCCAACCCCTTTCTCAGGTTGAACTAAGAAGAATTTAAAATTATCAAGGAAAAAGTAATTGCCTATTAAAATCTCAAAAGTATGTACTTAGTTTAAGGACTTGTAAGTACAATATAATTTAAGTAAAATAAACTTTATTAAATACTAAGGGCAGAGTAAAAAAAAATGACAGTATGGGAAAATATATTTGTAACTTATATGACAAAGCTAACTGCTTTTATTAAGAGCTAGAAGTGAACATAAAGCCCAAAACCACAATAGAAGAAGTGAGCAAGCGACATGTAAATACAGGTCACAGACATTGAAATATATATAGCTCTTAAACTTAGAAACATGTCAAATTTTACTTAAAATTAAGTAAATAAAAACAATACCAATTTCATCATCAGGTTAACAAACAAAACAAAACCCTTAAGTTTGCTAACACACTCAATTTGTGAAATTATGGGGAAATAGATACACATGTTCTACTGCTAGTATAGACAGACACAAGCAGTAGACAAAATCTAACATTACAAATGCAACAACATCTCTAGGAATTTACACTTGTGAAATGACTTATGTACAAATTTATTCATTGCAGCACTGTTTGTTATGAGCAAAAAGACGAGAAATCACATCAACAGGGTACTGGTTAATAAATCATGGTACATCACCCATATAATTGATTATTATGCAGCAGCAAAAAAGAAAAAAGAAACATTTGTGTATAGTCCCTAAAAAAAGGTAAGAAAAAAGCTCATATTTCTACTGGTTTGAAAAATTCCTTGAAATATTAATAAATAATGGGTTATTTATTAAGGGAGATAGGACTTAGGCAAATTGAGAATAAGGGTAGGATGTGTTTCATTATATGCCTTTTTATACTTCATGATGCTTGAACTATATGGCCATATAATCTATTTTAAAAATTAAAGAATGAAAAATTGGTTGAAGCCAAGGAAAAAAAAGGAACCCAACAACCTAGCTAGTAGAACAAATCACTGAAGTCATCCAGATCAAATATATATATAAGAGGGAATGGAAAAGGAAGTTTGGAAACACTGAGAAATATAAGATTAAGCAAACTAGAATTACTCAGAGGGCTATACCATCAACTTTAACTGCTTTTGACTGGAAAAACTGTTTTTATAACAAAAAAGACATTTCTTGACTATGCATGACTGTGAACTAGTTCTGGGACAAAAAAACTTTTTTTTTTTTTTTTAGTTTTTTTTTTATTTATTTGACAGAGAGAGAAAGGGAGCACAAGCAGGGGGAGCAGCAGAGGGAGAGGGAGAAGAAGGCTCCCTGTTAAGAAGGGAGCCTGATGTGGGGATCAATCCCAAGACAGTGGGATCATGACCTGAGCTGAAGGCAGATGCTTAACCGACTGAGCTACTCAGGTGCCCTGGGACAAAAAACTTCTATACAATCCTCATGAGTTAGAGGCACAAAGAAAGTGCAGGGTAAGACCACACTGCCATTTCAGACAACCAAAATTTTTGATTCTCCCTTCAAAAAATTTTCATATTGAGTTTTCTCATAAGCTCTCAAATATAGGCATCTTTTGGCTTATATGTACAGGGGAGCACAAGGAACTAACTAGCAGGTAGAGGTATTTTGTAATAAAGTTCTTAGGCACGTAATAATCCTTTCAGGTTATGCAAGACAGACTTACTTTACAAGAGTGAGATTTATAGTGGTATAATTACAAAAGTCCTAATTGATAGTGGAGAGTCTCGTTTCCTTTCTGAGATTTCTTCAGATTCACAGTGACTTCTAAACTGAATGTGTAAAATTAAAAATTCATAAAAAGAAAAAAAAATCATTAAAGGAATTGGTCACCTTAGGAAACAGGGAACCAATTAAATTTCCTGAAAACTGGTAGATTACAGTAAAGAATCAAGCATTTATCTTGCCTTTCCTATATGAACTGAACTACTAGGTAACCAAATAATAGATAAGTGCCTTTTTATTCAAGCATTCAAATGAATAAATTAAAAAATGATAGAATATCAGCATTTTGCAGCTCTCCACTATTAAGAAACTTAGGTATTAAAAATGGAGGCTTACACCACAAAATAGAGACTACATTATGTGCTTCCTGTACTCCTACTAAAGGAATAAAAACTGAATGGAGACTCTAGACCCAGCTGCCAACTTTCAGGCAATATAGAGCATGGGTGAACATGCTAAACTGTACCATGAGAATGCAATCAGAAATAGCTACACTTGGGACACCTGGGTGGCTCAGGTGGTTAAGCATCAGCCTTCCGCTCAGATCACAGATCCTGGGATCAAGTTCCACGTCAGGCTCCTTGCTCAGCAGGGAGCCTGCTTCTCCCTCTGCCAGCCCCTCCCCCTGCTTATGCTCTCTCTCTCTCACTTTCTGACAAATAAATTAAAATCTTAAAAAAAAAAAAAAAGCTAGAATGTGAGAAACTCTACAAATAAATAGCCTAAATTCATCAATTGATAAATTACAAGGAATGGGAAAGATATAGAACTTACAGATTAAAAGATACTTCAAAGCACATAAAATAAAAGAATTGTCTAATGACACACATTGGGACAATAAAAATTATTGTAAAGACAGAGGAAGTAATTACTATAAAAATCAGGATAATGATTAATAGTCGGGGGAGAAGGGCTTTTTAATTAGGACACATGGAAGTGGTTTCTGGGTTGGGTGGTCCTTTTTTAAAAATTTTGATTTTTAAATTTTTTTCCACTCTTCCCCGATGATCCTGTTTTGTTTCTTAAGTACACATAGGAGATCATAATTGTCTTTCTCTGACTTATTTCACTTAGCATAATACCCTCCCTTAGCATAATACCCTCTAGTTCCATCCACATTGTTGCAAATGAAAATTTTCTTTTTTTTTTTTTTGATGGCTGAGTAGTATTCTATTCCATCTTCTTTATCCATTCATCTGTCAATGGAAATCTGGGCTCTTTGAATAGTTTAGAAATTGTGAACACAGCTGCTATAAACATTGGGGTGCAGGTGCCGCTTCAGATCACTATATTTGTATCTTTGAGGTAAATAACCAGTAGTGCAATTCCTGGATCGTACAGTAGCTCTATTTTCAACTTTTTCAGCAACCTCCATATTGTTTTCCAGAGTGGCTGTACCAGCTTGCATTCCCACCAACAGTATAAGAGGGTTCCCCTTTTTCCACATCCTCACTAGCATCTGTCATTTCCTGACTTAATTTTAGCCATTCTGACTGGTATAGATGGTATCTAATTGAGGTTTTGATTTGTATTTCCCTGATGTCAAGTGATATTGAGCATTTTTTCATGTATCTGTTGGCCATCTGTATGTCTTCTCTGGAGAAATGTCTGTTCATGTCTTCTGCCCATTTCTTGACTGGATTATTTGTTCTTGGGTATTGAGTTTGGTAAATTCTTTATAGATTTTGGATACTAGCCCTTTATCTGATAAGACATTTGCAAATGTCTTCTCCCATTCTGTCCATTGTCTTTTGTTTTGTCGACTATTTCCTTTGCTGTGCAAAAGCTTTTTATCTTGACAAAGTCCCAATAGTTCATTTTGGCCTTTGTTTACTTTGTGCTACAGAGATATATCCAGCAAGAAGTTGCTGTGGCCAAGGTCATAGAGGTTGTTTCCTGCATTCTCCTCTAGGATCTTGATGGATTCCTGTCTCACATTTAGGTCTTTCATCTACTTTGAGTCTATTTTTGTGTATGGTGTAAAGAAATGGTCCAGTCTCATTCTTCTGCATGTGGCTGTCCAATTTTCCCAACACCATTTGTTGAAAAGGCTGTCTTTCCATTGGACATTATTTCCTGTTTTGTCACAGTAATGCACCATAGAGTGGAGGGTCCATTTTTGGGCTTTCTATACTATGCCATTGGTCTACGTGTCTGTTTTTATGCCAGTATCATATGTCTTGATGATTATAGCTTTGTAATACAGCTTGAAGTCTGGAATTGAGATGTGACCAGCTTTGGTTTTCTTTTTCAACATTCCTTTTGCTATTTGGGGTCTTCTCTGGTTCCATACACTTTTTAGGATTATTTGTTCCAGCTCTGTGAAAAAAGTTGATGGCATTTTGAAAGGAATTCATTGCATGTATAGATTGCTCTAGGTAGAACAGATATTTTAACAATAATTGTTCTTCCAATCTGTGAGCACAGAATATTTTTCCATTCTTTGTATCTTCTTCAGTTTCTTTCATGAGTACTCTATAGTCTTCTGAGCACAAATCCTTTGCCTCTTTGGTTAGCTTTATTCCTAGGTATCTTATGGTTTTTGGTGCAACTGTAAATGGGATCAACTCCTTAATTTCTCTTTCTTCTGTTTCATTGTTAGTGTATAGAAATGCAACTGATTTCTGTGCACTGATTTTATATCCTGCCACTTTGCTGAATTCCTGTATGAGTTCTAGCAATTTTGGGGAAAAGTCTTTTGGGTTTTCCATATAGAGTACCATGTCATTGGTGAAAAGTTAGAGTTTGACTTCTTCTTTGCTGATTTGGGTGCCTTTTATTTCTTTTTTTGTCTGATAGGTGAGGCTAGGACTTCTAGTACTATGTTGAACAACAGTGGTGATAGTCGACATCCCTGTAGTTTTCCTGACCTTAGGGGAAAGCTGTTTTTTCCTGTTGAGAATGATACTATGAGCTTTTCATAGATGGCTTTTATGATATTGAGGTATGTTCCCGCTATCCCTACATGGCAGAGAATTTTTATCAAGAAAGGATACTGTATTTTACCAAATGCTTTTTCTACATTGAGAGGATCACACGGGTCTTGTCCTTTACTTATGTAGTGTATCACATTGATTGATTTGCGGATGTTGAATCACCCTTGTAGCGCAAGAATAAATCCCACTTGGTCATAGTGAACAATCCTTTTAATGTACTGTTGGATCCTACTAGCTAGTAACTTGGCGAGAATTTTTGCATCCATGTTCATCAGGGATATTGGTTTGTAATTCTCCATTTTGTGGGGTCTTTGTCTAGTTTTGGGATCAAGGTAATGCTGGACTCATAAGAAGAATTTGGAAGTTTTCCTTCCATTTCGATTTTCTGAAACAGCTTCAAAGAATACATATTAGCTCTTCCCATGTTTGGTAGAATTCCCTTGGGAAGCCATCTGGCCCTGGGCTCTTGTTTGTTGGGAGATTTTTGATTACTGCTTCAATTTCCTTGCTGTTACGGGTCTGGTCAGGTTTTCTATTTCTTCCTGGTTCAGTTCTGATAGTTTATGTCTCTAAGAATGCATCCATTTCTTCCAGATTGCCTAATTTTTTGGCATATAGTTGCTCATAATACGTTATTATAATTGTTTCTATTTCTTTGGGGTGATTGTGATCTCTCCTCTTTCATTCATGACTATTTACTTGGGTCCTTTCTCTTTTCTTTTTGATAAGTCTGGCCAGGGGTTTATCAATCTTATTCTTTCAAAGAACCAGCTCCTAGTGTCATTGATTTGTTCTGCTGCTCTTTGATTTCTATTTCATTGATTTCTACTCTAATCTTTATTAATTCTCTTCTCCTCTGGTTTTAGGTTTTATTTGCTGTTCTTTCTCCATCTCCTTTAGATTTAAGGTTAGGTTGTGTACTTGAGACCTTTCTTATTGCTTGAGAAAGGTTTGTATTGCTATATACTTCCCTTTTAGGACTGCCTTTGCTGCATCTCAAAAGTTTTGAACAAATGTGTTTTCATTTTCATTTTTTTCCATGAATTTCTTAAATTCTTTTAATTTTCTGGTTGACCCATTCATTCTTACTAGGATGCTCTTTAGCCTCCATGCATTTGCATTCTTTCCAAATTTCCTCTTATAAGTGAGTTCCAGTTTCAAAGCATTGTGGTCTGAAAATATGCAGGGAATATACCAACTTTTGGTACCAGATGAAACCAGATTTGTGACCCAGTATGTGATCTATTCTGGAGAATGTCCTATGTATACTCAAGAAGAATATATACTTTGTTGCTTTAGGTGGAATGTTCTGAATATATCTGTGAAGTCTATCTGGTCCAGTGTGTCATTCAAAGCCCTTATTTCCTTGTTGGTTTTCTCGGGGGGGGGGGGGTAAAAGTCCCCTCCTATTACTGTATTATTATTTATGTGTTTCTTTAATTTTGTTATTAATTGGCTTATATAATTGGCTGCTCCCATGTTAGGGGCATAAATATTTATAACTGTTAGATCTTCTTGTTGGATAGACTCTTTAATTATGATAAAGCGTCCTTCCTAATCTCTTATTACTGTCTTTGGTTTAAAATCTAATTTGTCTGATTTAAGGACTGCCACCTCAGCTTTCTTTTGATGTCCATTAGCATGATAAATAGTCTTCCATCCCCTCATTTTAAATCTGGAGGTGTCTTTGAGTCTAAAATGAGTCTCTTGCAAACAGCTACTGATGGGTCTTGCTTTTTTTAATTCAATTTGATACCCTGTGTCTTTTGATTGGGGGCATTTAGCCCATTTACATTCAGAGTAACTACTGAAAGGTTACTACCATTATATTAGCTGTAAAGTCACTATTTCTGTATATTGTCTCTGTTCCTTTCTGGTCTATGTTACTTTTGGGCTGTCTCTTAGCTTAAAGGATCCCTTTAAGCAAATATCACAAATTCTTTTAGTTTCTGTTTGTCCTGGAAGCTTTTTATCACTTCGTCTTTTCTGACCAACATTCTAGCTGGATAAAGTATTCTTGGCTGCGTATTTTTCTCATTCAGCACCCTGAACACATCAAGCCAGTCCTTTCTGGCCTGCCAGGTCTCTGCAGATAGGGCTGCTGCCAATCTGATGTTTCTGCCCTCTTATTCCAAGCTACTTTCAGGATTTTCTCTTCATCTCTGAGATTTGCAAGTTTCACTATTATATGTTGGACATATATTGATTTTTGAGGGGGATTCTCTGTACCTCCTACATTTTGATGCCTGTTTCCTTCCCCAAATTGGAGTTCTCCACTATAATTTGCTCCAATATATCTTCTACACACCCTCCTCTCTCTCTCTCTGCTTCTTCTGGGATCCCAATTATTCTAGTATTATTTCACTTTATGTTATCACATATCTCTCAAATTCTCCCCTTGTGATCCAGTAGTTGTTTATCTCTCTTTTTCTCAGCCTTTTTATTCTCCATTGTTTGGTCTTCTATGTCACTAATTCTCTCTTCTGGAGCTCATTTATCTCAGCAGTAAAAGCCTCCATTTTTTATTGCATCTCATTAATAGTCTTTTTTATTTTGACTTGACTACATTTTAGTTTTTTTAGTTCTCCAGAAAGGGATTCTCTAGTGTTTTCTATGCTTTTTTAAACCCAGATAGTATTTTTATAATTGTTATTCTGAACTCTAGACCTGACATCTTACTTATATCCATACTGATTAGGTCCCTGGCAATCAGTGCTGCCTCTTGTTCTCTTATGAAGTGAGTTTTTCCATCTTGTCATTCTTGCAGAAAGTAGTTGCTTCTCTATTTGTAGAGTTGCAGCTATTCTTTTCTTAGAACTCCAGTTGACTTCACAGGTGTTCAAAATTATTTGATAGCTATCTAGCTGAATTCCTGGGACCAGAAGAAACTAAGGTCTCCAGCTCCTCTGCCATCGTGGACTATCTAGGTGGTCAATTTCTTTTATATTTTTAAAAATTTTATTTTAAAAATTTTATTAATTTATTTGAGAGAGATAGAGAGTGAGCGTGCATAAGCAGGGGGAGTAGCAGAGGAAGAGGGAGAATCAGGCTTCCCATTGAGTAGGGAGCCCGATGCAGGGCTCAATCCCAGGACTCTGGGATCATGACCTAAACCAAAGGCAGACACTTAACTGACTGAACCACCCAGGTACCCCTGGGTGGTCAATTTTTATTCTACTGGTGTAAGCCATACATTTGCATTGCATGATTTTTTTTACATCTATATTTTAAAATGAAGAATCTTAAAAACTAGAAAGCACTACTGCTTTTTAACAAATTTGTGATTCTTTCTAAAAAACCGAATCATTAAACACCATCAACTTTTCCCCTCAATTTATGCAGAGGTTAAAAATACTTACTCCACAGTATTCAAGCATGTGAATAATTTCTTCTTCATAAACTGTCTGTGTATAATACTGCTTTTCCAGCTCCCTCCAATTAATCGATTTACTTAGAACACCCTGAAATAACAAACTATGTTAAGATCAAATCATTCCATAAAACATTTTGCCCAATAATTTTATTATTAGTATGCAGAAAAGAATAAACATAGCAGGCTTGAAGCTTCCTATCTTTAGAAAGCCCTGCTCGCAATGTTGGCCCTTGATTAGAGTCTGGAACCTTGACAAATAAACGGTTCCTAATCCCAATATACAACTTTCTAAATGACAAAGTGGGGCACTCTCCCCAAACTTCTTGTACAACGTAGTTTCTGCTGAACATGTACTTTTCATCTGGAATTTTGGTACATGTGAGGCAGAGAGTGCCTAAGTGACTGACCCCTGATTACCCTG
This sequence comes from Lutra lutra, assembly GCF_902655055.1. Lineage (NCBI taxonomy): Eukaryota > Metazoa > Chordata > Mammalia > Carnivora > Mustelidae > Lutra > Lutra lutra. Next base: position 126,440,697 of record NC_062279.1, on the reverse strand, counting down.
GGCTGCCAGGCTCAAATGAGCTTCTCACACGTACTATCACAACACAGTGATGGATGAATTAAACAAATCGTGTAAGATTCCAATGGCTGGTTATGCCTAATTTCCTCTGGATTTTGCCCCATGTGCCTTCTCCCTTTGCAGATTCTTTGTATTGTATCCTTTTGATATAATAAGTCTTAGTCATGAATCAGACTATATGGTGAGTCCTGTGATACCTTCTAGAGAATCAGCAAACCTGGAGGTGGTTTTGAGAACCCCCAAACAATTAATTTTAATTATATATAGCTATTTAAATATTAATTGCAATTAAATTACCGTAGTGAAGACCCCAGATGCTGTGGACCAAGACAGACATGGAATCAATGGCATGGGCTTAGGCCAGTTGGATACCGCTAAGGAAGCCATCTGCAATATGTTTAACAGTCAGTTAGAGAGCTTCTGTTTAAATTTCTATTCATTAAAATGAAAAGATTTATTATTAAGAAGTAGTCTGGGTAGTAATTGGTGAGATAAGATATGAACACAAAATCTCTAAATACGTGGGGCATCTGGTTGTCTCAGTCAGTAGAACACGGCACTCTTAATCTCAGGGTTGTAAATTTGAGCCCCAAGTTGGGTATAGAGATTACTTAAAAATAAAATCTTAAGAAAAAAATCTCTAAATACTCATGAGAATGTCTAGCAACCTTCTGAAACTCCCCAAATCACAAATTCAATGACATACAACTTCCCCCTTAGAAAATAATAAATGTTGTAAAATTTTAAATCATCTCAAAACCCTTCATAGAGAACTACTTTCTACTGGATAAATATAGACCAAACAGACTGAAATGTAGATGCTGGGGAGCAGGTTAATGATATTCATTACCTAAATGATTTGCTCAGATACAGCAAAATCACAACTATAAAACCTTAGACATTTGGGGCTAACTGAAAAATGTCAAGAATTTGGTGAACTACAAACAGATTATATAAGTAATATAAAGTAATGTAATGTGTGTGTTTAGAAAAGGGAAAAATTATTTTTGGCTAAAGGAATAACAGAAGGCTTCATGAACTGGCTGTCTCTCAGGGGAAATGAGAGAGGAGATCTTGTCTTCCATATTAAAAAAAATATCATCAAAGGCAAGATGGTGAAAAAGGAAAAAGTGGAAAAGCAGGTAGGAAAACAAGCCAATATACTTTAGTTTGGCTGGTGAATAGGGTACATATAGCCAATGAGGTGGGAGAGATAGTTAGGTCTGGAAAGATGGGACAGTATCAGATTATAGGTCCCTTTTGCTCTGTATATAACGGGGAATTAACAAAGAGATCTGGGCAAAGAAGCGGCATTGTCAAAGAAGTGATTTAAGGAAGCCAAAATGATAGCAATTTATAGGATTGATTAGAGCAGGTAAAACCTGAGGTAGGGAAACCAGTATAGGAAGTAATTCAAGTGAAAGTTATAAGATCCCAATCTAGGTCATAAAAGTAGAAACACTACTAGGTAGGAAAAGAAATCCTCTTCCACCCCTCAAATTCATGGTCTAATAGTTCTTGCAAATTTTAATCAGTTTTTGAACTTAATTTTATAATTCAAATGACTTACCAAAAACTTGCTTCTTTCTAAATGTACTGAGTGGCTAATATGTCCAGATAACAAACTAGAGCATATTTCTGAGTCCTCATTGAACCAACTGCTTCATGGAGAGAATAAACTGCTAAACAAGTAATCACAGTGCAGTGAAATAAGCACAAGTGAGAGATGAAGTATGGTCTGAGGTTAGGCTGGGAGTCAGGAAGAGCTTCTCATAGAAAGTAAGCTCTGGACTGGAACCAGAAGGGCAAACTGCTATTTTGGCTAGGAATGAGAGGGCCCCTGAGGGTTGCTAGCACCTGGCATAGCTAGAGCCCTGTACAATAGCAAGCCTTTGGCAGGTTTTAAATGGGAGAGAACAGAGATGAGATTTAGGAAAATCACGCTAGTAATGGCATGAAGAAAAACTTAGAAGAAGATTAGTAAGAGAAAAGATGAGCGACAGAGAAACCACTTGGAGGCTGTTTTAGTACCCTCTAGAAGACAAAGTAAAACAAGCTGGTGACTGTGGGCATAGACATAAGAGATAAATTAAAAGTATTTTCCAAATTTGCTATCTTTGCCAATTTAACAGCAAAATAAGGTATTTACACTTGAGATGTGAAAAGTTAAGTTTTATGAAAATCAGTTTTATTATTTTTATTTTTAAAAAATCAACTTCTAATAAAATATTAAATCTAATATCTGAGCTATAACTGTGAAATAAGTAGTACAATGTCTACATAAATCATACCAAAAAAAAATCATTTTAACTGGAAAAGTCTGAAACCTATTTCCAAAACTAAAATTAATTCTCTACCTGAAGTGAATTTTTAAAATAACTATATTCTCTAGATTTTATGAATATAATCACAATGAAATATCAGTTGAAATTAAAAGGCTTACATGTCCTCCCATGGATATTCCGGTCATTCCTAGAGGTCCATAACCCTCTCTCTCTAGCCAGTGCAAGAGAGCAGCAGATTCTAAAACAAGAGCTCCTCCCATCACAAAAAGGTCAGACACGTTTTTTAAGCTGGACCTTCTAGCCTCACAAGACAAAAGAGAAAATTATTTATGCATTTACATTTTAATATAAGCAAATTTACAACAGGTAGCCAGACTTCATGTTTTTCTTTTAAAGGATGAGTTAGCTAAGTAAAACAATGGAATGAATCAATGGAATTAGAGTGCTAACATTATTCTACAATTAATTAAAATTTATTTTTAAAAGCAATAAATGCTCTTTATCGAATCTTTATTGAATTTCAATTATTTAGCTATTTTGAAGCCCAGGAAATAATATTTATTTGATAGCACTTAAAGAAACTTAAAAAAAAAAAAAAACAATTCATAGTTGTTCCTTCTGTTACTACAACAGAACTTAAAGCATAAACATCTTTTAAAAGCAATGTAAAAATTTAACCTAATACTCATGTATTTCCAAAATCTTAAAATATGCTGCTTATTTTTCACAAAATATATAATTTATGAATATAATCAACTAGAAAATTTTTCTGTTTTTGAATGTAGTATAGTTAACATACATAATATTAGTTTCAGATATATGTATGTGTGTATGTGTAAATATGTGTGTGTGTGTGTGTATATATATATATATATATACATATACACATATGTTTCTCAGTGCTCAGCATGGTAATCATAGTTGCCATCTGTCACTATACAATGTTATTACAATATTCTTGACTATGTTCCTCATACTCTACTTTTCATCTCCATGACTTATTTATTTTATAATTAAAAGTTGGTCAAAAAAGTAATCTTTTATAAAAATACATGTTTTGATTAACTTAAAGACCAATTCAACTAGAATTTCTTGTTCTTAGAAACTAATTTTACAAGTAAGTACACCTCTTTAGAAGTACTTAAATGATCTTCTTTGGGGGCATCTGGGTGGCTCACTCCGTTAAGCATCTGCCTTTGGCTCAGGTCACAATCCCAGGGTCTTGGGATTGAGTCCTGCATCAGGCTCCTTGCTCAGCGGGAGCCTGCTTCTCCCTCTCCCTCTGCTTGCTGTTCCCCCTGCTTATTCTATCTTACTCTGTCAGATAAATAAATAAAACCTTTAAAAAAAAGTACTTAAATGATCTTTTTATATTCTAAAACCATTCTTACACAGGCATATGTTATTTTATTGCACTGTGGATATTCTGTATTTCTTAGAAATTGAAGGTTTATGGCAACCCTATGTTGATTAAATCTACTGGTGCTATTTTTCCAACAGTATTTCCTAACTTCATGTCTCTGTCACATTTTAGTAATTCTTACAATATTTAAAACCTTCTTGGTTATTGTATTTGTTATGGTGATCTGTGATGTTACTGTTGTAACTGACTTGGGGCATCATGGAACTGTTCCCATGTAAGATGGCAAACTTCATGGATAAACGTCGTATGTGTTCTGACTGCTCCACTGACTGGCTGTTCTTCCCGTCCCTCTATCCCACCTTCCTATTCCCCAAGACATAACAACCTTGAACGTACGCAAGTTAATAACCCTACAATGGCTTCCACGTTCAAGTGAAAAGAGAAGTCACAGATCTCTCACTTTAAATCAAAAGCTAGAGGGCCACGTGACTGGCTTAGTCAGTAGAGCATGTGACTCTTGATCTTTGGGTTGTACATTTGAACTCTATGTTAAGTATTGAGATTACTTAAAAATAAAGTCTTAAAAATAAATAAACAAACAAATAAATAAATAGAAATAAAAAAGCTAGAAGTGATTAAACTCAATGAGGAAGGGATGTCAAAAGTTGAAATAGGCCAAAAGGTAGGCCTCATGCAGCAGTTAGCCAAATTCTGAATGCAAAGGAAAAGTTCTTGAAGGAAATTAAAAGTACTACTCCAGAGAAGACACAAAATAGAGAGTGAAATAGTCTTCTTGCTAATGCAGAGAAAGTTTTACTATCTGGATAGAAAATCAAAACAGCCACAACATTCCCTTAAGCCAAACCTATTCCAAGGCAAGGCCCTAACTCTCTTCAATTCTATGAAGGCTGAGAAGGTGAGGAAGCTGCAGAACAGTTTGAAGCTAAAAGAGACGGTTCGGGTGTCTGAGTGGCTTAGTCGGTTAAGTGACTGCCTTCGGCTCAGGTCATGATCCCCGGGTCCTGGGATCTGCATCGGACTCCCCGCTCTGCAGGAAGCTTCTTCTCCTTTTCCCTCTGCCTACTATTACCCTGCCTGTGTATGCTCTTTCTCTCTGTGTCAAATAAATAAATAAAATCTTAAAAAAAAAAATAAGAGGTTGGTTCATGAGGTTGAAGAAAGGAAGACATCGGAGTGCCTGGGTGGCTCAGTTGGTTAAATGACTGACTCTTGATTTCAGCTCAGGTCATGATCTCAGGGGCCCCAGATTCAGTCCCACTTTAGGCTCCACACTCAGCAGGGAGTGCACTTGAGATTCTTCTTCTCCCTCTGCTCTTTCCCCCCACTCTTGCATGCTCTCTATAAAATAAATCATAAAAAAAGGAAGCCATCTCCGTAACATTAAAGTGCACGGTGAAGCAGAAGGTACTGATGTGAAAGCTACAGCCAAGTTATCCAGAAGATCTAGCTAAAATGATTAATAGGGCAGCTACACTAAACAACAGATTATTCCTTTCCTTTCCTTTTCTTTTTTTAAAAGATTTATTTTAGCAAGAAAGAGAGAGAGCACGTGAGTGGAGGGAGAGGCAGAGGGAGGAGGAGAAGAGAATCCTCAAATAGACTCCCTGCAGAGTGCAGAGCCTGATGCAGGGCTTGATCCCATGATCCTGAGAGCATGATCTGAGTCAAAATCAGAAGTCAGACGCTTAACCAACTGAGCAACCCTGGCATCCAACAACAGATTTTCTTTCTTTCTTTTTTTGTTAAAGATTTTATTTATTCATTTGACAGAGAGAGAGAAGAAGAGTGAGCACAAGTAGGGGGAGCAGCAGAGGAAGAGGGAGAAGCAGGCTCCCCACTGAGTAGGGAGCTAGATGTAGGGCTTGATCCCAGAACCCTGGGTCCACGACCCAAGCCGAAGGCAGATGTGCAACTGACCAAGCCACCCAGATGCCCCTCAACGACAGACTTTCAATGTTGAAAAACAGCATTCTGTTGGAAGAAGATGCCATCTAGGACTTTCATAGTTAGAGAGATGTCAATGCCCGGCTTCAGAGCTTCAAAGCAGGGGCTGACTCTCTTCTTAGACGCTAATTGCAGCAGGTATCTTTACATTGAAGCCAGGGCTCATAGAACTATCAAGAATTATGCTAAATCTACTACACTTGCTCTATAAATGGAACAATAAAGCTTAAGCAACAGTGCATCTGTTGACAACATGGTAACGGAATATTTTAAGCCCACTGTTGAGACCTACTTGCTCAGAAAAAGATTCCTTCTAAAACATAACTACACTGCATTGACAATACATGAGGTTACCCAAGAGTTCTGATGGGGATGTACAACAAGATTAATATTTTCAGGACTGCTAACACAACATCTATTTCATACCCAAGGGGCAAGAAATAATTTTGACTTTCAAGTCCTATTATTTAAGAACTGCATTTCAGACAACTATCATATGATCTTCCTGATATGAGGAAGGTGAGAGGCAATGTGGGGGGTTTGGGGTGTAGGAAAAGAATAAATGAAATAAGATGGGATCGGGAGGGAGACAAACCTCCCGACAAACCATAAGAGACTCTTAATCTCACAAAACAAACAACTGAGGGTTGCCGGGGGGAGGGGAGTAGGGAGAGGGTGGTGGGGTTATGGACATTGGGGAGGGTATGAGCTGTGGTGACTGCTGTGAAGTGTGTAAACCTGATGATTCACATACCTGTACCCCTGGGGCTAATAATACATTATATGTTAATAACAACAACAACAAAAAAGAACTGCATTTCATAAGGCTATAGCTACCATAGATAGTGGCTCCTCTGATGGATCTGGGCAAAGCGAATTGAAAACTTTCTGGAAAGGGGTCACCATTCTAGATGCCAGTAAGATCACTTGTGATTCACAGGAAGAGATCAAAATATCAGCATTCACAGAGATCAAAATATCAGCATTCACAGCATTCACAGCATTACACAGTGGGGTAAGAAACTGCAGATGTGGTAGAAATAGCAGAGGAACTAGAACTAGAAGTAAAGCCTAAGGATGAGACTGAATTGCTGCACTCTCATGATAAACCTTTAATGGACAAGGAATTGCTTCTTGTGGATGAGCAAAGACAATGCTTTCTTGGGATGAAACCTAAACCTGGTGAAGATGCTGTGAAGATTGCTGAATGACAACAAAAGATTTAGAATATTACATAAACTTAGTTGGTAAGTCAGTGGCAGGGTTTGAAAGGATGAATTCCCAATCTGGAAGTTCTATTGTAGGTAAAACGCTATGAAACAGCATCACATGCCTCAGAGAAATTGTGAAAGAAAGAGTAAATCGATGTGGCAAACTTCATTATTGTTTTAAGAAATTACCACAGCCACCCAACCTTCAGTAACCACCATCTTGATCAGTCAGCAGTCATCAACATTTTGGCAAGACCCTCCTCCAGCAAAGATCGTGCCTTGCTGAAATCTCTGATAATGGTTATCATTTTTTTGCAATAAAGCTTTTTTATTTTATGTTATTTTATTGAAGTATAGTTGACACACAGTGTTACATTAGTTTCAGGTGCACAACATAGTGAGTTGACAAGTCTGTATGTATGCTGTGGTCACCACAACTGTAGCTACCATCTGTCACCACCATATAGCGCTGTTACAATACCAATGACTATATTCCCTATGCTGTACCTTTTATTCCTGTGACTTATTCATTCCATAACTGGAAGCAATATATTTTTTTAAAGATCCATTTATTTATTTTAGTGAGAGAGAGATGGGGGGCAATGGGAGATGGAGAGAGGCAGACTCCCTACTGAGCAGGGAGTCCCAATACAGGGCTTGATCCCACAACCCTGAGATCATGATCTGAGCCAAAATCAAGAGTCAGATGCTCAACTGACTGAGCCACACAGGTGCCCCAGCAATATTTTTAAATTAAGGTATGTACATTTTTTTTTAGACATAATGCTATTGCACACTTAACAGACTACAGTATTGTATAAACAAATTTTATAAGCACTGGAAACCAAAAAATTAATTTCAGTTGCTTTATTGCAATATTCCCTTTACTGCAGTGGTCTGGAACTGAACCCACAATATCTCCAAGGTATGCCTGCACAGTGATAAAAAATAATACTATCTTATTACTAAAGTGTCCAAATTAGAATCTATCTTCAAAACTTAGTTCATATAAAGACATATGTGATTGGCTTCTGGAAGGAAGCTTGTCAAGGTATACAAAAATTCATTTTATCAATGGTTATTATATGTAAATGTAGAGTGATTATGCACAAACAACTAGGTGTCATAGAATGTCAAGTTGTGAAAAACAGAATTCTGGCCCCTAAAGAGCTTATATCCACTGTCCTACCACATTCTCTCAGAGCTCTAAGTCCTTAAGGCAGAATTTATGGAAACTCTGTCAAAACAGATCATACATGTGCTTCCTCATAAAAAAAGCCCATGTATCCTTCTATTTGTTTGTTATCCTCACTCCAATTTTCTATTTATTATCAAGTAACTGCCCTGATTATGTATTTTGGCCTGATATGGAAGTCTGAATTCTCAGATACACCTCAATTTTTTTTTTTTTTTTTTGGTCTTTGGTTTTTGTTTTAGGATTTTATTTATTTAGGGGTGCTTGGGTGGCTCAGTGGGTTAAGCCTTTGCCTTCGGTTCAGGTCATGATCTCAGGGTCCTGGGATCGAGTCCCTCATCGAGCTCTCTGCTTGGCAGGGAGCCTGCTTCCTCCTCTCTCTCTGCCTGCCTCTCTGCCTACTTGTGATCTCTCTCTGTCAAATAAGTAAATAAAATCTAAAAAAAAAAAAAGATTTTATTTATTTATTTGACAGAGAGAGAGCACAAGCAGGGGAGCGGGAGAGGGAGAAGTAGGCTTCCCCATTGAGCAGGAAGCCCAATGTGGGGGTTGATCACAGGACCCTGGGATCATGACCTGAGCCCAAGGCAGACGCTCAACTGACTGAGCTACCCAGGCACCCCTCAGTTTGCTCTTTTATATAACAGTTACTGATGTGGGGACAGTTGTTATTTGTACCAGTGGACCCAGTTTCAAAGACTTTAAACACTGAAAATAGGCATAAGATGTCTTTTGAAAAGAGATAAAAAAATAATTTTTTATTACTTAAATTGTAAGCCATTTCTTAAAATGGATTACTTGAAAAATCAAGTATTATATTTCTTGGATATACGATATGTGATAGAATATTTTATAAATATGATTCTCATATCAATTCTGTGTGCAAGATATTATATAGTATTTCTACTTTATAAATGAAGTAGATAACAGATACTTAGACCAGGGTCATACAATTATTAAATGGCAAGTTACGACTGCAACCTATGTCTGTGTGACTCCAAAGTCAAAGTCTTTCCTTAAACCCATGCTGCCTCAAACTGCAACTCAAGAAACTCTTTTGGATTTTTAAGCACCAATAAACAGGGTAAAAATGACATGCCCAGTTCTGAATTCAAAAATTGGTTCCAAGGTAAGAATTCTTTTTTTTTTTTTTTTTAAGATTTTATCTATTTTTTTTTTTTTTTTTTTTTGTGAGAGAAAGAGCACACTAGCAGAGGGAGAAGCAGGCAGAGGGAGAAACAGGCTCCCCACCAAGCAAGGAGCCCAAAGCAGGACTTGATCCCAGGAACCTGAGATCATGACCTGAGACAAAGGCAGATGCTTAGCTGATTGAGCCACCCACGTGTCCCCAGAGTAAGAATTCTTTATTTAGCTTGGACATTAATTTTCACATTTCATAAGGTTTATTCTTTTTTTTTTTTTAAAGATTTTATTTATTTATTTGACAGAGAGAAATCACAAGTAGGCAGAGAGGCAGGCAGAGAGAGAGGAGGAAGCAGGCTCCCTGCCGAGCAGAAAGCCCGATGTGGGGCTCGAACCCAGGACCTGGGATCATGACCTGAGCCGAAGGCAGCGGCTTAACCCACTGAGCCACCCAGGCGCCCCAAGTTTATTCTTTTATATATATAAAATACATATGTGCATAAATACATATGTGTATGTATGTGTGCGTGTGCGCATATATATGTGTGTGTGTATAAAATTTTTTATACAAATAAATAAATATAATATATATATTATATAATATATATTATATTATATATATATTATATGGAACTTCTTTCCATCTCCATTGCCATTCCTTAAAGCTGCTTTACCCCCCTGCATTATTTCAGTAGCTTCCTATTTCATTTTTCTGCTGCTACTCTTGTCTCAGTAAACCAAAATGAGCCTTTAAAAGCACAAATCAGATTATTTCTCTGCTTAAAGTCCTCCAAAGGTTTCCAGCTGCACTTATAGCAAAAGTCAACACAAATGGCTCTTCATAAATCTGGTCCTTGCCTACATTTCTGACTTGATCTTATACTACTCTCTTACCTCAGGCTTATATCAGACTTTTCATTTATTTGTCCTTCTCTGAGGTTTCCTCCAGGTCTTCACCATGGTGGCTCCTTCCCATGTCCTCACATCTAATACTTCTCCAACTCTATACTTACCCTCTATTATTCTTTACTTGATTGCCTGACTTTATTTTCTTCACGGCATTCATAAATATTAAAAATCATCTTATTTATTTTTATCTATCTCCCATTCTAGAATATAAGCTCTATGACAGTAAGGACCTTGTCTTTTTGTTGCTAACTTCCCAGGGTCTCAGATCAAACATTTATTCAATGAATCAAAACCAAACACAATACACAGATTATGGAAATGCAAAAAAATTGCCTTCAAAGTTCATCATTTTAAAGACCAAAAAGAGATTAGATTACCTATACCACAAATTGTAAGAATATAGAGTGATGTTTAATTTTACAAAGTAAATGTACTTTAAGAAAGAAAATGTTTTAATACTTCTTCAGTTACCACTTACAAATAAAATACATCTTCCATCTATTAAAAATTTCTTATCTCTTTATCAAACATTTTAAGTGAAAAAGCTTAAAATAGAAATTTAGGTCAACATTCCTACCACAGTTTTATAACGGAATTTTTTCCCCATATAATATTTGCAAGTAAAACTTAGAAATGATTAACTGAAGACTAACAAAAACTTTAATTTAATTTGGTATAAAGACTACCAAAGTGAAGGTGAAATATACTTACATTTGGTCCTTGGGTTTCCTGCAGCCATTTAAGAATGTGGGTCAAAGAGAAAGTTTTAAAATAATTAAATATAGTCTGTGTCTCAAAACACATTAACTTAAGCAACATAGCTACATCTGAACACAATTTGATACTGAAATAACTATTTTTTAATTATCTCAAATAGGCTGTTGAGGAGTTCTCAGGTTTTTCAACTTGATTATTTTTTTTTCTTTTTTAAAACAGCTTTATACCCATTTTAAGGGTCAGTTTAATATGTTTAGTATATTCACAGGGGTGTGCAATCTCCAACTTAATTTTTAAAATGAAGGTTTTTTTTCATTTTTAATGTTGATTATAGAAAATCCAAAAAATATAGAAAAGCATATTAGAAGAAAAACTACTTCATCTGCAGACAACCATATTAATATTTTGGTGTATTTCCAGTATTTTTTCCTTATGCACAGGTTTTTCTTTTATGGACTTTCTGTTTTTAGGTTTTTTGCCTATCTATGTCATACCACAGTTCTGTTTCCTATTTTTGCATTATACTTTTCATAAATTACTGTAAACTTTTTAATAATAACTAACCACTAAATTTACTGAATATTATTTACCAGGCACCATTCTAGATAGCATTAAGTACTTAACACTAGGGATAATTTCAGAGATTATTCCCATTTACCAATGAAGAGGTTAAAAGGTTAAGTAACACATCTGAAGTCATTACAGATAACTAAGTGGTAGAGCAAAAAACATAATCAACTGCATAATATTCTAATATTGTGAGCCATAATTTACTCAACTCTTTTTCTATTATTAGACATTTAAGCCATTCCTAATGTCTTACTATTCTAAATAAAACTATATAAATATCTCTTTTCTATCACTTTCTCTTTTCTTAGTCTTTTTTTTTTTTTTTTTTTTTTTTTTTAAGAGACAGGGGCAAGACAGAGGGAGAGAGAGAATCTTAAGCAAGCTCCATGCCCAACCCAGGCACTGCTCTTTTCTTAGTATTTTATCCTCAGAATAAATTTCCAAGAATCAAGATTACTCTGTCAAGGGACATAAAATTTTTAAGGTTCCTGATACATATGGTAAAATGCTTTCCCAAAGAATTAAACTGGTTTTCACAGCCATTAGTAGTAAGAATGCCTATTTTATTTTTTTACAATAGCCTCACAACTATTGCATTTTATTTTTTAAATCTTTGGTAATGTTGCTTTAACTTTACATTTCTCTTATTACCAGCAATGTTGAACATTTCTTTATATCTGCATCACTTTCGTTTCTTCTTCTGGGAATAGTCTGATGTCATCTTGAAAGTTAAGTTAAGTACTGTTCTAAACCTCAACTGATGACTTACATGTAAATACATTTAAAACAAGAGTGTTTCATTAAGAGTAAACATTTGACTTAATGTTAAAATCCAGCATAAGTTTTATAAGAAAAAGAAGTACAGTTTATCTTTATTATACAGTAGAAACATAATCTCTACATTGGTTTTTTTAAAGGCATAAAACAAATTTTCACTTCTTTTCATTCTTGCTTAAATATTTTTTGAACTGACAACTAAATTTAACTGGTTTAGAAAAGCTGGTTACTATGCATCATTCTTTTTGATGACTAAATCTATCAATAAATAAAAGATTTCTAGGTATCACAAAAGGATATAATAAGGGTTTTCTAACAACAAAGAAGCCATTCGGGCTTCTTTAATCATAGGACGAGCCATTAGTGTTCGTCGTCTCCAGTAATGCTACGAAAAGAAAAGATGACATATTTAAAGAATATAATAACCACATCTGGTTATACAATATGTTAACAAATAGGGATTAAGTCATTCTAATAAAGTCTTACATGATCTCCTGTTCCAGCAAGATGAATGCATACAGGTTTATATTTGCTGTTCCATTCTTTAGGAACAATAAATTGGAACCTATTTAAAATAAAACAGATCTGTGAAATTATCTTTAAAAGGTTTTTAATACAAACTTTCAATTTGTAAAAGTTACATAATTAAATTATTTGGGAGAGAAGATCATTCAGAATTTTAACATTCATATTATGATTACTGTCTGCAAAAGGGAACTAAGATATTACAAATTTGCTTTGTGTTAGCGTATTAAAACATTCAGTACAATATAAACACAGTATTGTAGTCATTTTTACCTTGTTCAATACCACAACTTTATAAATGCATAATGAAATATTCTTATTTTGCAGTGAAATCAATACATTTGAGTAAGTCTTAGAAAAAAATAACACTTTAGATAGCTCTGCTTTTTCTCCTTGTAGGAACAATGCTTAGTTGTACAAGCTATTGATGTATCAATAGAATAGTCTGTTATCAATTTTGTTTTTCAATTTGGAGAGTGTAAAAGCAACTCACAGCAGAAAAAAACAGTTTTCCCTATTTGTTATCTTCTTATTGTAGTATTTTGCCTTTCATTTAATGTTTTCTTCCTATAGAACTTATTTTTTAGTTGTGGTAAAATACATGTAACATATATTTTTCCATTTTAATCATTTTTAAGTTGTATAGTTCAGTGACATTAAGTACATTTACATTGCTGTGCAACAGTCACCACCATTCATCTTCAGATCTTTATTTTCCCAAACTGACTTACTTGTCTTTTTAATTTCTTTAGCAGTAGATATTTTAGAATTATTATCATAGTATAATACTGCACTTGGTCAACTCAAGGTTTGACCTTAGATAGCTGCATTCTCGGTCAACATAAACCTCAATTCTGAGCTTATTTTGCTTGGACAGGGGACAATATCACTAGTTATCTGTTATTAATAAATTATGCAATACAGAACACAGACAAGTACATTCAGAAGTGTTCAATGGTTATTTCTGTTTTGTGCTCATGGGAACTAATTCTCAATTTTTAATCTCATAAAACTAGCAATGTTACAACTCTGCTTCGTTTTACATTCTCAGAACTGTACTGCTTCTTTATATTTTTATGATTTGTGAGAAATGAAAACATTTAAAAATGTTTCCCATAGAAAGCTGGATATTGCTGCTATTTTTTTTCCCTTCTGTCCCATAGCAGTGCATATAAAGGTTTCATTATGGAGAATAGCTTTAAATTAAAAGGAATCTTTTATTACAGTAATAACAACCACTTGTTTAGCAGAGGTTCATTAATTAGTCCGTCTGCTCTTATTATAGTATCTTCCCACAGAGTATTTTCCAATGCCCATGATAAATGGGGATAGTTCATGTGAGCTTCTCTGCTATAGTTGATTAGTTGATTGGGCCTGGAGTAGGCTAAATTAGGGCAATAAGATTTGTTCTTTTGGTAATCTGGAAGTAGGACAGACTAGTTTCTGTTGAGTTATTGGACATGAAAGCTCTGTGGAGGTGTGGTAGCTATTTTTTGTCAGCTGCATGAGAAACAGAGAAAGTCAACCTACCCACAAAGAAATGACATGGGTCATAAAGAGAAATAAGAAACCATAAAGCATGCAGGAATGGGAGGTAGGGGAAGTATCTATATAGATCTTAATGGCTTTCTATTTTCCTTCTAAAATTCTCTTTAAAAAAAAATAAGATAAACATATATTATTAGTTTCAGGTATATAACATAATGACTTGATATATGTATATATTGTAAAATGATCATCACAGTAAGTTAACACATAGCTACAAAATTCTTTTTTCTTGCGATGATAACTTTTTTAAGATCTACTCTCACATGATCTTACTCATATGTGGAATTTAAGAAACAAGGCAGAGGATCATAGGGGAAGAGAGGGAAAAATGAAACAACACGAAACCAGAGAGGGAGACAAACCATAAGAGACTCTTAATCCTAGGAAACAAACTGAAGGCTGCTGGAGAGGAGGGGGCGGGGGGATGGGGTAATGTGGTGATGGACATTGGGGATCGTATGTGTTGTAATGAGCACTGGGTATTATATAAGACTGATGAATCACAGACCTGTACCCCTGAAACAAGTAATAAATTATATATTAATTGAATTTAAATTTTAAAAAAGACTATATATATATATGTATACATATACATATATGTATATGTGTATATATACACACACACACAAACACACATATATATATACATATATATATAACCAAAATTTTTAAAAACCTACTCTCAACAATTTTCAAACATGCAATGTTTGGATTAACTATAGTCACCATGCTGTATATTACATCCTCAAGATTTACCTGTTTTATAACTGGAAGTTTGTACCTTTGACCACTTTCACCCATTTCACCCACCCCTACCTCCAACTCTGGCAACTATCAGTCTGTTCCCTGTATCTATGAGCTCAAGGTGGTGGTTGTTGTTTTAGATTTTACATATAAAGTGAGATCATATGGTATTGTCTTTCTCTATCTGACTTATTTCACTTAGCATGATGTTCTCAAGGTCCATTCATGTCATTGCAAATGCGAGAATTATTTCTTGCTTTTTTTTTTTGGTCTGAATGATACTGCACTCTCTATACTTACCAATTCTTTATACTTTTATCCACTGATGGACACTTAGGTTGTTTCCATGATTTAGCTATTGTAAATAATGCTGCAATGAACATAGGGGTACAGGTCTCTTCCCAAGTTAACGTTCTTGTTTCCCTCAAATAAATATCTAGAAGTGGAACAGCTGGATCATATGTTAGTTCTATTTTAAACTTTTTGAGGAACTTCCATAATGTTTCTCATAGTGGCTACAGTAATTTACACTCCCACCAACAGTACCCAAGGGCTCCCTTTTTTCCAATCTTCACCAACACTTGTTATCTCTTGTCTTTTTCATAACAGCCATTCTAACAGGTGTGAGATAATATCTCATTGTTGTTTCTCTTTTGGTATTGGTATTCTGGGGTCTGTTTTTATAACACACCATTTTCTTGATGATTAGTGATGTTGAGCACATTTTCAGGTACCTGCTGACCATATGTATGTCTTCTTTGGAAAAAAATGTCTATTCAATTCCTCTGCCCATTTTTTAATCACTTGTTTTTTTGCTATTAAATTGTATGAGTTTTTAAATATATTTTAATATTAACCTCTTATTAGATAGAGGATTTGTAAATATTTTCTCCCATTTCACAGGTTGCCTTTTCATTTTGTTGATGGTCAATCAACTTTGCTGTGCAAAAGCTTTTTAGTTTGACATAGTGTCAGTTGTTTATTTTTGCTTTCATTGCCTTTGCTTTGCTGTCAGATCCAAAAAATCAACTCCAAGACTGATGTGAAGGAGGTGACCACCCATGTTTTCTTCTAGGAGCTTTATAGTTTCAGCATTATGTTCAAGTCTTTACTCCATTTTGAGTTAATTTTTATTTGGTACAAGATAATTGATCCAGTTTCATTCTTTTGCATGTGGCTGTCCAGGTCTAACACCATTTACTGAAGAGATTCTCCCTATTGTATATGCTTGGTTTTTTTGTCATAAATTAATTGACCATATATGGTGGGTTTATTTCTGGGCTCTCTATTCTGCTTCATTGACCAATGTGTCTGTTTTTATGCCAGTATCATACTCTTTAGACTACTACAGATTTGTAGTATAATAGTTTGAAATCAGGGAGTGTGATGCCTCCAAATTCTTCTTCTTTTCACTCAAGATTGCTTTGGCTAGTCAGGTTTTCTTGTGATTCCATAAAAAATTTAAGATTATTTGTTCTACTTCTTGGAAAAATTCCATTGCATCTGTAGATTGCAAAGGTACAGACATTTTAACAATATTAATTCTTCTAATCCATAAGCATGGAATATCTTCCCATTTATTTGTGTCATCTTCAGTTTCTTTCATCAATGTCTTATAGTTTGCAGCATACAGGTCTTTCACCTCCTTGGTTAAATTTATTCATAGGTATTTTATTCTTCTTGATGCAACTGTAAATAGGACTGTCATCTTAATTTTTCTGATGGCTTGTGATTAATGTACAGAAATGAAACTGATTTTTGTATCCTGAACTTGTATCCTACAACTTTACTGAACTTGTTTATAAGTCTAGCAGTTTTTTGGTAGAGCCTTCAGGCTTTTCTATACATAATATCATGTCATTTACAAACAGTTTTACTTCTTCCTTTCTGATTTGGATTCCTTTCTTTTTCTTGCCTAACTGCTCTAAGACTTCCAATATTCTGTTCAATAAAAGTGGTAACAGTGTGCATACTTGTCTTGTTCCTGGTATTAGAGGAAAAGATTTTAGTTTGTCACCATTTAGTATGATGCTAGCCATGAGCTTGTTATATATAGCCTTTATTATATTGACATATGTTCTTTCCATAAGTTTGTTGAGAGTTTTTATCCTAAATGGATGTTGAATTCTGTCAAATGGTTTTCCTATTTCTATTGAGATCAACAAATGATTTTTATCCTTCATTTTGTCTATGTGGCACACAATATGAATTGTCTACCACATAAACATAGTGATTGATTTGCAGATGCTGAACCATCTTTGTATCCCTGGGATAAATCCCACTTAATCATGGCATATGATCCTTTTTGTGTATTGTTGAATTTGGATTGCTAGTACTTTGGGGGAGATTTTTACATCTATGTTCAGTAGGAATACTGGCTTATAATTTTCTTTTCTTATGGCTTGTCTGGTTTTGGTATCAAGGTAATGTTGGCCTTGTAAAATGAATTTAGAAGGTTCCCTCCTCTTCAATTTTTTCAGAGTTTGATAAGGATTATTATTAATTCTTCTTTAAATGTTCGGCAGAATTCACTAAGGTAGCCATCTGGTCGGTCCTCAACTTGTCTTATCGGGAAATTTTTGATTACTGATTAAATCTCCTCATGGGTATCTTTTCAGATTTTGTATTTCTTCATGATTAAGTCTTGATAGGTTGTACATTTCTAGGAATTCATCCATTTCTTCTAGGTTGTCCAACTGGTTGGCGTATAATTATTCACAGTAGTCTCTTATGATTCTTTGTATTTATGCATTATCAATTATAATGGTTCCTCTTTCATTTCTAATTTTACTTGAGACCTCTCTCTTTCTTAGTAGTCTAGCTAAAAGCTTGTATGTTTTGTTTATCTTTTCAAAAACACAGCTCTTAGTTTCATTGATCTTTTCTATTATCGTTATAGTCACTAATTTATTGTCTCTGATTTATACTAATATCTTCCTTCCACTAACTTTGGGCTTAGTTTTTTGTTCTTTTTTTTTTTGTTCCTGGTGTATACTTAGGTTGTTTATTTTTATAAAAGATCTGTCTTTTGAGGCACCTGGGTGGCTCAGTGGGTTAAAGCCTCTGCCTTCAGCTCAAGTCATGATCCCAGGGTCCTGGGATCGAGCCCTGCATCGGGCTCTCTGCTCAGCAGGGAGCCTGCCTCTCTGCCTACTTGTGATCTCTGTCTGTCAAATAAATAAATAAAATCTTTTTAAAAAAATCTTTCTTTTTTCTTAATGTAGATGTTTATCACTATGAACTTCCATCTTAGAACTGCTTTTGCTGTAATCCATAAATTTGGGTATGTTGTTACTTCCATTATCATTTGTCCCAAGGTGCTTTTTGATTTCTCTTTTGATTTCTTCTTTGATCCTCTGGTGTTTTGATAGCATGCTGTTTAACCTACAAATATTGTGAGTTTTCCAGTTTTCTTCTTATTTCTAGTTTCATACCAATATAGTTGGAAAAGATGCTAGATATGATTTCAATTTCTAAATTTATTAAGATTTGTTTTGTAAATAATATATGATCTATTCTGGTGAATGCTCCCTGTGCATTTTAAAAGAATGTGTATTCTGATGCTGTTGGAAACAATGTTTTGTGAATGTCAGTTAAGTCCATCTGGCCTAATGGATAGTTTGAATTCAATGTTTTCTTACTGATTTTCTCTGGATTATCTATCCATTGTTGCAAGTCAAGTATCAAAGCTCCCTATTATTATTGTACTGCTGCCTTCAAGTCTGTTAATTTCTTTTATATATTTAGTTCCTATGTTGGGTGCATAAATATTTATAAATGTTACAACCTCTTATAAGATTGATCCCTTTATCGTTATATAATGACCCTCCTTGTCCCTTATCCAATCTTTGTCTTAAAGTCCATTTTGTATGGTATAATATAGCTACCTCTACTTTCTTTTGATTTTCATTTGATTGGGATATCTTTTTCATCTCTTCACTTTGTCTGTATATGTCCTTACACTTGAAGTGAGTCTCTCTTTAACAGAGAGAGAGTGAGTAAGCCAGCTTAGTGGGTTATACTTATGTAAGTAATCTCTACTCCCAATGTGGGCTCAAACTCACAACCCTGTGATCAAAGTGTCACACGCTCTTCCAACCAAGCCAGCCAGGTGCTCCTGCAGTCTCTTATAGACAGCATACAGTTAGGTCCTACTTTTTAATCCATTCAGCCACTCTAAGTCTTTTGATTAGAGAATTTAGTTTATTTACAATTGAGGTGATTATTGATAGATATGAATTTACTATTGCCAATTTGTTTATTGTTTTCTGACAGTTTTATTATTTTTTTGTACCTTTCTTCTTTTTGTCTCTTCCTTTGTGATTGGATGATTTTCTCTAAAGGTATGCTTACATTTATTTCTTCTTACCTTTTGTTTATCCAGTAGGTTTTAGCTTTGTGTTCTATCAGGCTTATACAAATCATTTTATACTTATAACAGTCTATTTTTTTAAAATTTTTTAAATTTATTTTCAGCATAACAGTATTCATTGTTTTTGCACCACACCCAGTGCTCTATGCAATCCGTGCCCTCTCTAATACCCACCACCTGGTTCCTCCAACCTCCCACCCCCCACCCCTTCAAAACCCTCAGATTGTTTTTCAGAGTCCATAGTCTCTCATGGTTCACCTCCCCTTCCAATTTCCCTCAACTCCCTTCTCCTCTCTAACTCCCCTTGTCCTCCATGCTATTTGTTATGCTCCACAAATAAGTGAAACCATATGATAACAGTCTATTTTAAGATGATAATGACTTAAATTTGAATACTTACTATAAAGCTCCATATTTTTATTCTGTCCCAACCCACGTTTAATGGGAGCAATGCCAAATAATGATTGTAATTAATACTAGCAATTAAAAATAACATGGCATTGATTTTATTGTAATTATAAATATAAAAATAACTTACTACAAAAAAATAACTTACTACTTTAACTTTCTGAATAAAATTGCTTACCTTGCAATAACAGATTCAATTGGCATTATATCAGGCACATAGTGGGCCATGGGGGAAACAAAGTGTCCATCTAGGATCTTACAGTCTGATTGCTCTTCAATCTAAGAGAAAAGCAAAACCAAAATGCATACATGTAGACTACGATATCTTGGTCTATCATACATGTTTTCCTATTAAAAAAGTTCTATTCAATTAAAAACTTTTTATCACTAATGACTACATATTCTTTTGCCTCAGTCATCCTGCTTTCTTGCTTACTTGCTTGCTTTAGATTTATTTTAGAGACAGACAGTAAGCAAGCTCAGCAGGTAGGGGCAGAGGGAGAGAGAGTCTCAAGCAGACTTCATGTTGAGTGCAGAGTCTGACGTGGGACTTGATCTCACATCCCTGGGATCATAACCTGAGCCCAAACCAGGAGTCTGACACTTACCTGGCTGTGCCACCCAGGTTCCCCTCCCCCAAGTCAGCTTCCTAAAGACATGGCTCTTATACACATTTCTTTTCCTTTCATATCCTTTACTACAGGCTAATTGGAAAAGTACACTAAAAGGTGTTTGAGTGGTTCAGTCGGTTCAGTGTCTGCCTTTAGATCAGGTCATGATATCAGGGGCCTGGGATGGAGTCCTGTTTCTCCCTCTGCCCCCCCTCCACCTCATTTGTTTTCTCTCTCAAATAAATACATAAATAAATTTTTTTAAAAAGGAGAAGTAAACTATAAATAAAGCTCACTTGTACAACAGCATGAAGACAAAATAAAATACTAGCTGTAAGAACTTAAAAATATAAAAATAACCATAAGAACAATTTACAAAGAAACTGTAAAATAATTTATCAAAATCAAATAAGGGTTGACTTAATGCTAAATATGTTAGAATGGCTCATTTTAAGAAATCCATTGATGCAAGGCCCCTGGGTGGCTCAGCCATTAAGCGTCTGCCTTCGGTTCAGGTCATGATCCCAGGGTGCTGGAATCAAGCCCTACATAGGGATCCCTGCTTGGCGGGAAGCCTGCTTCTCCCTCTCCCACTCCCCTGCTTGTGTTCCCTCTCTCGCTGTGTCTCTCTGTCAAATAAATAAATAAAATCTTAAAGAAAAAAAAAAAGAAATCCATTGATGCAATGAGTCATGTAAACACATTAAATAGGGAAAAATATATAATTACATATACAGCAAAGGCATTTAATATTTAACACCTAAACTTTCCCCTCTGCAAATAGTTATTTTTTTTAAGACTTACTTAGTTTTTGAGAGAGATAACATGAGCATGAGGAGGGGCAGAGGGAAAGAATCTCAAATAGACTCCCTGCTGAACATGGAGCCTGACACGGGCTTGATCCCACCATCCACAAGATCATGATCCAAGCCAAAACCAAGTCAGATACTTAATCGATTGAGCCACCAAAAAAAATATTTTTTATATATTTTATGTTTTTTTAAAGATTTTATTTATTTTAGAGAGAGAGAGAAAGTGAGCACAAGCATGAGCAGGGGAAGGGGCAGAGGGAGAAGCAGATACCCTACTGAGTAGGGAGCCTCACATGGGGCTCAATTCCAGGATACTGGGATCAAGACTTGAGCCAAAGGCAGATGCCCAACTGAGCCACCCAGGTGCCCCAAGTTATTATTATTATTATTTTTTTAATCTTTATCAGGTCAATAGTCAAAATTAAATTAGCAGTTAACACCACATATTTTCATTAAAATTGAAAACAAACAAAAAACTATATCTGTGGATACTATATATATATACATATCCAGCTCATTTTTTAAATTAACATGTATTATTTGCCCCAGGGGTACAGGTCTGTGAATCATCAGGCTTACACATTTCACAGCACTCACCATAGCACATACCCTCCCCAATGTACATCACGTGGACACCCTATCCCTTTCCCAGGGACCAGCAACCCTCAGTTTGTTTCATGAGATTAAGAGTCTCTTATGGTCTGTCTATGTTCCAATCCCATCTTGCTTCATTTTTTTTCCTCCCTACCCACAATGACCCCCTGCCCTGTCTCTCAAATTCCTCATATCAGAGAGATCGTATGATAATCGTCTTTCTCTGATTGACCTATTTCGCTTAGCACAATACCCTCTAGTTCCATCCTTGTCATTGCAAATGGCAAGATTTCAGGGTTTTTTGATTGCTGCATAGTATTCCATTGTGTGTGTGTGTGTGTATGTGTGTGTGTACGTACACCACATCTTCTTTATCCATTCATCTGTTGATGGACATCTAGGTTCTTTCCATAGTTTGGCTATTGTGGACACTGCTGCTATAAACATTCAGGCGCACGTGCCCCTTCGGATCCCTACATTTGTATCTTTAGGGTAAATACCCAGTAGTGTGATTGCTGGGTCGTAGGGTAGCTTTATTTTCAACTTTTTGAGCAACCTCCATACTGTTTTCCAGAGTGGCCGCACCAGCCTGCATTCTCGATAACAGTGTAGGAGGGTTTCCCTTTCTCTGAATCCTCACCAACATCTGTCATTTCCGGACTTGTTAATTTTAGCTATTCTGACTGGTGTGAGGTGGTATCTCACTGTGGTTTTGATTTGTATTTCCCTGATGCCAAGTGATGTGGAGCACTTTTTCATGTGTCTGTTGGCCATTTGGATGTCTTCTTTGCCAAAATGTCTGCTCACGTCTTCTGCCCGTTTTTTTATTTATCAAGCTCATTTTAAAACACAAATTTTAGTCAGTAGTGTCAATATCTTATATTAAATAATCCATTTTTTTGCAAATAACTTAAAATGCTACTTTATCATGAAGTAAATTTTTCTTAAAAGATTTTATTAATGTATTTGACGGAGAGAGCAAAAGCAGG
Source organism: Lutra lutra (assembly GCF_902655055.1). Classification (NCBI taxonomy): domain Eukaryota; kingdom Metazoa; phylum Chordata; class Mammalia; order Carnivora; family Mustelidae; genus Lutra; species Lutra lutra. The sequence continues at coordinate 126,417,941 of NC_062279.1, read as the reverse complement.
TGGAGTAGCAGAGGAAGAGGGAGAAGCAGGCTCTCTATTGAGCAGGGAGGCTGATGTGAGGGCCCTAGTATCATGACCTGAGCTGAAGGCAGATGCTTAACCAAGTGAGCCACCCAGGCACCCCTAACATGAAGTAAGTTTTACTAAATTCTGGCCACTTATTTTCAATCCTATATTGGCTCTTATTAGCGTATCTTTTTTTTCCCAGGTTTTTAGTTTTTTTTTACATTTCCAAGTTTTAATTTAAATTCTAGCTAGTTAATATACAGTGCAATTCCAGTTTCAGATGTAGAATTTAGTGATTTATCATTTAACATACAACACCCACAGTAAGTGCCCTCCTTAATACACATTACCTATCTCACCCATTCCTCCATCTGCCTCCCCTTTGGTACCATCAATTTGTTCTCTATAGTTAAGAGTCTGTTTCTTTGCCTCCCGCCATTTTTCCCCCTTTGTTCATTTGTTTTGTTTCTTAAATTCCACATGAGTGAAATCCTATGGTATTTGTCTTTCTCACTGACTTATTTTGCTTAGCATAATACTCTCTAGCTCCACCCATGTTGTTGTAAATGGCAAGATTTCATTCTTTTTCATGATTAATACTGCATAATATATATACACATATATGTATATGTATATGTATATCTCCCCAACATCTTCCTTATCCACTCATCAGTCAATGAATACTTGGGCTCTTTCCACAATTTGGCTATTGTTAATAATGCTTATTAGCCTATCTTTTATCTGTACCAAATCTTGCTGTTTTGATCATGCTGCAACTTTATACCTATTGGTAAATGACTGAACTAGGCTTTACTTAACACTCTTCTTTTTTAGATATTCCTGATCTGATCATACTCTCAAGGTTCTTCCCAAAATAATTTTAGGATCCTTTTATAGACTTTAGTTCTAAACTAAATATTTTAATTAGGATTGCACTGCATTTTTTGAAAATGGTAAGGAGACCCAATGTGTATGACATGAAATTTCTAATCCAGGAAGTTTTTACATTTTAGTCATCTTTGTGCCTCCTAGTATAGTTTTAAAGTTTTCTTTTTGTATGATTTAGAAGAATAAATTATTTGATAAAGGAGGTAGCACAGATTAATGTGAAAAGGTGTAATAACTCAACAAATAATGTTGGGACAACTGACAATTTGATAAGAAAAATAGGCAATTTTAGAACCATACATAATATAGATTTAAAAATTAAGCTGTAACTCAACAATAAAAAGATGAGTAACCCAGTTTAAAAAGAGGCAATGATTTGGAGCACCTGGGTGGCTCATTCACTTAAGTGTCCAAGTCTTGATTCAGCTCAGGTCATGATCTCAGGATCACAAGATCAAGCACCCCGTTGGGTTCCACACTTGGTCAGGAGTTTCCTTGAAATTCTATCTCTCTCCCTCTCCCTCTGTTTCTCTGCCCCTTGCCCTGTGATCACTTTCTCTCTCTAAAATAAATAAATACATCTTTTAAAAAATGGGCAATGGTTTCATAGATATTTCTTCAAAGAAGATATGCAAATGGCCAATAAGCACATGAAAAGATGCTCAACATCACAATCATAAGGGAAAGGCATACCAAAAATCACAATAAAATATGTTTTACACCCACTAGGATAGCTGTTTAATACAAATATTAGTGAGAATGTGGACAACTTGGAATCATTATGCATTGCTCGTGAGAAAAGTAAAATGGTGCACTTTGGAAAACAGTTTTCAGTTTGTCAAAAAGTTAAACATAGATTTACCATATGACTCAGAAATTCCAGTCCTAGATATATACCTAAATAATTCAAAATACATATCCACAAAAACATTACACATGTTCAAAGCATTATTATTCATAATAGTCAAAAAGCAGAAACCTAAATGTCCATTAGCTGATAAATGGATAAACAAAACGTCATATATCTATACAATGGAATATTAAACAATAAAAAAATGAGGTATTGTTAGATAATATGGATGAAACTTGAAAATTAGCTCAGTGAAATAAACCAGACACAAAAGGCCTCACATTATATGATTCCATTTATATGAAATGTCTAGAATCAATGAATCCATACAGACAGCAAATTAATGACTGCCAGCAGGTAGGAGGCTGTGTGGAAATGGGAAATAACAGCTAATGGGTATATGGTTTCTTTTGGGGGAGATAAAAATGTTCTGGAAGCATGTAATGATAGTGGTGATGATTGCATATCTTGGGAATGTAGTAATAAAAAACAAAAACACTGAATTACACACTTTAAAAGGGTGAATCCCATGGCAGGTGAACTATATCTGTTTTTAAAAATGAAGAGAGATGGTGATGGGGAGAATAGAGGGAGAGGTAGGAACTCTTTAAGAATGCATTCCAAGGAGCTCCTGGGTGGCTCAGTGCGTTAAGCTTCTGCCTTCAGCTCAGGTCATGGTCCCGAGTCCTGGGATCGAGCCCCTCATTGGGCTTTCTGCTTAGTAAGCAGCCTGCTTCCCTCGCTCTCTCTGCCTACCTCTCTGCTTACTTGTGATCTCTCTCTGTCGAATAAATAAATAAAATCTTAAAAAAAAAAATGCATTCCGAGATCTTAATAGTAATTCCATTTCTTGGGAGAAATGGAAACAGAAATTCCATTTCTTGGGAGAGAAATGGAATTAAGTGGTGGAAAGTGGCAGAAAGTTAAAGTTTTGGTTTTTCACTCGGTATGTTTTAATTTGTTTAAGTCTATGATTTTTAAGAGAAAAAAACAGCAATAATAGACATATTTAGCAAAATTTGAGGAAGAAGTGTTCTAAATCCAGAAGCTACAAAAAGAACAACTATATGGTATAGACAAGGGATTTCCAGTTTATAAAATTTTGTTTTTAGCAGTGGAACTGCTTTGAAAAATGAAATCTTCTAAAGATATCCAATACACGTAAGAGATGAAAGTAGAGTTACTTTGGCTGAAGGGCAATGATGGACGTGAAATAAATGCATTCCCCCCCACAATAATACCTCAATTATTCAATTATATAAACCTAGAACTGCTTTACAGAAAAACATATGGTTGCTAAAAAAAAAAAAAAAACTATTTCAAATGTATTTTCTCATCTTCTCTAATGCTATAGCATTTTCTTTCTACCATTCTCTCATCAATTAACTACATCCCATAACATTTCCCTGATGTTATTTAGAAGCTGTTTTGGGGTGCACCTGGGTGGCATAATCAGTTAAGCATCTGCCTCCAGCTCAGATCATGATCTCAGAGTCCCAGGATCCAGCCCTCCATCTGGCTCCCGGCTCAGTGGGGAGTATACTTCTCCCTCTCCCTGTGCCCCTCCCCCTGCACTCTCTCTCATTCACTCTCACTTTCTAAAATAAATACATTTTTTTAAAAAATAGAATCTGTTTTGGTAATTTCTCAGGTGCCGATTCTCCAATTAGAGTACTTCCCTGTATTACTTAAAGTTCTTCTAAAATGTTGAATAATTTATTTTAACCCTCCTAAAAATACCTAAAGATACAAAACGAGGCTCAAAAAGATCGAGACTTAAATATTTTCTTGTATTTAGGCAAGTACTAAATATATGCTCTTAATTACAAGCATCCTGTTAGGATATACATAGTATTTAATTATATTAAATGAAAAATCTATACTGCACTTATGTTTTAGTGTTTCCTGTTAGTATAGTCTAACATTTAATTTACTCTTTTTTTTTTTTTTTAAGATTTTTACTTATTTGATAGAGAGCCAGAGAGCACAAGTGGGGGCTCAAGGGTGGGGGTAGAGGGGCAGCAACAGAGGGAAAGGGAGGCAGACACCCTGCTGAGCAGAGAGCTTGATGCAGGACTTGATCCCAGTACTCTGAAATCGTGCCCTGAGCTGAAGGCAGATGCTTAGCCAACTGAGCCACCCAGGCACTCCCAACCTATTCTTGACACATTTATGTTAAACCAGAATTTCTGTTAACTTTATTTCTTTCATTTAAATACCTTATCAATGTGTACTGGATAATCACTTGAAACCAGATTCTGACATCTTTCTCGATTTCCAATCATCTTTCTGAATTCGAAGAGTCTATTATAAGGGGGAAGAAAAGGAAAAATTCAGTATGCCCATTGTATTGGAAGTGTATAATCCTGAAAAATTTGCAAGTCCAGTTCATAAGCTATGTCCAAATTTAATTTGAATCATTAAAGAAAAAGATGAGGCTACTGGCTTTTATTCAAGCTGAACATTTTGTCTCATAAAATATGTGAGAAATATCATTGTTCAAAAAGCAATTAACACATACAAGACTCAAAATTAAAGGCATAAATCCTGAAAATTCATTTTCTAAATATTTCCATGATCTACAGTATAGCTCAGTTTTATAGCTATTACAGATTCCAGTTACTCAAGGAAGCTCAGTCCCTGGAAACGCTAAGCAACTTAAAAATAATTAAAGCTAAAAATCTAGTTTGTATTTAAGAGCTCTTTAATTTTAAAATTGCTTTTAAAATAGGTCAATTTATGATTATATGGTTTAAAACTCAAGAGAAATAATTAAAAAGACAAAAGACAAAAGGAAATAATGACATGTTTCATATACTTTAATGTTTAACTTGCCAATCACTTTATATTTATAGTAAAGGATTTTATCACCGAAAAAAAAATTGAAATGTTTACTACAACAAATTTAGAATAAGCAAATTCGGGGGAAAAAAAAGTTTACCTTTTGAGATCTTCTGGCCTCCCCCATCCTCTGATAAAAAGTTTTGTGAGGAGAAGTCTCCGGTATAGAATATCTAATTTGCTCACACCCATTAGTAGCAAACAAACATCTGTAAGACAGGATTTAAAATGACTTTAAAATATTTTATTTTAGGCAGGAGGTCAATTTTCTAACCATCTCTTTATCAGGTAAAAAATAAAGATTGATCTACTCTCTTTGCAACTTTCAAATATATATTTTTAACTATAGTTACCATGCTGTACATTACATCCCCAAAACTACTTATCTTATAGATCTTAAAAGTACTTATCACAAAAGAAAAAATTTGTAACTATGTTAGGTGATGGTGTTAAACTTATTGTGCCCATCAATTTACAATACATACATATATCAAATCATTATGCTGTAAACTTTAAGCTAATAACATGTTATATATTAACCATACATCAATAAAACTGGAGAAAAAAATTAAAGACTGAGATTAAATGATGTTTACCTTGAATTATTCTCTTGGATATAAGATATAGAAAAAAAGAACTGGGATAAAAGTAGAGAAGATATACTCTATTCTTTTAGGGAAGGATCTTTCCATCCTCAGCACAGTGACTAACAGTAACACTCAATATTTATTGGATAATAATTGGAGGGCTATGTAGTACTGTATTATCTGCCGGCACCATTTTATAAAACTACAAACACACACACACACACACACACACACTCTCTCTCTCTCTCTCTCTCTCTCTTGTTTAAACCTCCCAGCAACTTTATGAAAAAGAATCTATTACCCCAAGATGAGGAAACTAAGCCACAGAGAAATTAGGTGATTTATCTAAGATCACACAGCTATTGGTAGGCAGAGCTAAAACTGAATCCCAGACACACAGCAATTTCTAACTATTATTCTACACTACCTGTCTACACTATAGTGCATGAAAAGCAATAATTAAGCAATGCTATGTTGTACCACTTTTCTATTTTTTCCAAATATTTCTAAAAACTTTGTGTTTTGATTTTTAAAAAATCTGCCTCAATCTTTTCAATTTGAACAGTGTAGTTTTGACTTGTGAGCAAAATCTGATTCAGTTTCAGAGTTTATTCTACTTAGAAAAGTGGAAAATGGAAATGTGCATTTCCATCAGTGAGATTTAGTAAGTACTTATCTATTATTTTGAATGTTTTCATGGAACCACCACTTATTTTTTATACTTTTGCTCTTTGATCTGTAACAAAATGAGTTTAATTTAATGTTCTTCTTTGTTTATATAGGTATAAAATCTAACCCATCATCCAAATGGGCTAGCACTTTATTTTTATGACTGGACTAGCAAAACCAAATCCTTCATATTGCCTCTCACAACTCTCAGGACCAAGAACAAACATTTACTAGATAAGGTACTTGTTAAGCAATATAATCTATAATATTTAGCATTTTTTAATACCACCCAACTCTCTTTCTCCTAATTCCCATGTGCTATTCAATTTCCATTCCTGATAAAAATTTGGTTTTGGCATAATCATGCTAAAGAAAATAACCCATAAAGTATATCCAGCTTTGTTTATACTATTTATATATACCAACATAAATAAATAAACTAGTATTCTGATTACTAGACTACAATGAATTATCATCAATTAGTTCCCCAAAGCTAAACCATTTTAGGATGGCCTAACACAAATTTAAGTTTCTGAACTTTTTAAGAATATTACTTTAAAAAAAATTTATTTATTTATTTGACAGAGATCACAAGTAGGCAGAGAGGCAGGCAGAGAGAGAGAGGGAAGCAGGCTTCCTGCTGAGCAGAGAGCCCGATGTGGGGCTTGATGCCAGGACCCTGGGATCATGACCCGAGCTGAAGGCAGAGGCTTAACCCATTGAGCCACCCAGGCACCCCAAGAATATTACTTTTTTTCACTTAAGCAAAAGGTATATATTAAATGCTTACATATGCCAAGAATTATTTTAGGGCATATGTTAAAAGATGATCAAGGCACATTGTTCATCTTACAGATGTCGTATTTTAGTGGAGGAAAACAAATTACTAAAAAAAAAATAAGCAAAGAGTAGATGGATGATGACAATACTATAATGATAATATAACAAGAGAATGTGATAAATACCAGAAGCCTCCTCTGATAGTCAAAAAAAGTCCCACTTAAAAAAAAAAAAAGTCCCACTTAGCCAAAGAGGTAACATTTAAGGCAATACCATATAACAATAAGATGCCGCCAAGACTTTAAACTGCTAATCTCATTAAAATCATATACTTCCTCGTGTCTACTAATGGACGATGTTCCAATGAAATCTGTAAGAACTATCTAGTTTGTAGGTAAAAGTAAAGCACAGGAACAAATAATTTATGTAAGAGGAAATTCAAGAGAAGTGATTATGTAAGTCTCTTCTTTATTTGCTAATTTAAAGATGTTCACTATAACATTTTAAAATTCAAACAATACGGAAGTAAGTATAGTAAAAAAGGGAAGAATAATCTTGTTTCCATTACCTCCAATTTTACTTTTCAGAGACATTTAGTGCTAACAGTTTGGAATCTTATCTTATTGACACTGTTTAGTTACCTACACAAACTTTAAAAAAACTTACTAGTTACATTACATATTTTTGGCAGTAATTAACAACATAAAAATATACAGCATAGGAGCACCAGGGTGACTCAGTTTGTTGAGTATTCAACTCTTGGTTCCAGCTCAGGTCATGATCTTGGGGTTGTGGGATTGAGCCCCACAACTGGCTCCATGCTCAGCACAAAGTCTGCTTGAGATTCTCTCTCTCTCCCTCTCCCCCTCTCCTGGCTCCCACTCTCTCTCAAATACATAATCTTTCAAAAATATATACATAGAGTAAAGATGAGAAATCTCTTTTCTTTATTTCTACTAAGTTTCCTCTCCTCCTAAAAGGTAAACACTATATTTAATGCTGTATACCTGTGACCTCTATCCATTCATACATGTACACATATTTTAAGAGTTTTGGTATGTTTGTTTTTAAACACAAAAGAGACCACCTTCATTATTTGTCTTTTTCCAATGTTGTCCTGCACCCTGCTGATTTATAGTACTGTTTCATTTTTTTCTACTAATAGATGAGCTTAGACCGTTTATATTTATTACTATGATACCTTTTGGGTTTAGTTCTTTTAGATTTTTGGTTTTGATTTTCCATTTTTAAAAAATTATTTACATCTAATTGTCTTATATTTGAGTGTATATAAATCTGAAAGAGATATATTTAAGGTTCAATATGTCATAATGGCTACCTCTACCATGTGACTTTGAGCAAGTTACTTATCCTTTCTGTGAGTCATCTGTAAAATGGGGATAATAACAGTACTTACCCCTTAGGATTGGTATGAGAAGTAAGTAAGTTAACATTTATGAAGCATTTGAACAGCACTTTGCAAATTCAAGTGCCATACCTACAACTAAGAGCAACAATATTACTGATTATCCATATCGTGGGTCTCCCAATCAAATGGGGGGCCACCAAATGTGGAGTGATCCAATCAGATGGAGGCTGGGGGCACAGGTGCTGAAAGAATTCATCCAAGGCAAAATAATGGGGGTAAAAGTTTACTGAATACACTACAAGGAAGTGGCCTGCAGGACAGCAAAGCAAAGACTGCCACAAGACGGTGGTAGGAAGCCACAATTTGAGGGCAAGGTGAGGCCGTACAGCAACTTATGGAATTTCCCCTTTTTTGGTAATCTTAAGGAAAGTAATCTCAGTAATCAAGCATGGGGCCTGGGAGAGGACAGTGGGCAAAGGGAAAAGAAGAGAGAGAATTTTAAGCAGACTCTCTGCTGAGAGCAGAGCTCCAAGCAGGGCTTGATCCCAGGACCCTGAGATAATGACTTGAGCAGAAATCAAGAGTGGGATGTTTAATTGACTGAGCCACCCAGACGACCCAACTAATTCCTATTTTTTAAATCCAGAAGTCTTTAGGGTGCCTGGGGGCTCAGTGGGTTAACTGTCTGCCTTCAGCTCAGGTCATGATCTCTGGGTCCTGGGATGGAGCTCCACATAGGGTTCCCTGCTCAGCGGGAAGTTTGCTTCTCCCTCTCCCTCTGCACCTAACCCCTGCTCGTGCTCTCAATCTCTCTCTCAAATAAATAAATAAATAATCTTTAAAAAGAAATCTAGAAATCTTCTATAAACTTAGATCTAGTTCTAAAACCTATATCCCATTTTTAAAAGACCTTTCAAGCAGCTCTTATAAATGTTGTTTTAGTGTTTAAATGTCTACAATGAGTTTTCCATATACATCCCATTTATGTTTATCATAACTTATAAAATATCCTTTTTGTAATATAACCAATAGTGTGTACAATCCATATATTAACTTAGTAACACTTAGAATTTTTTAGTCTTTCCATCCAGAGTTTTGATTCCTCCATTAATATTTTATTCTATCCTTTAAGTATTTTTATGAAGCATGTTACAAGGCTAACAAATTATTTAGTATTTGTGAGAACTACCCTAAATAGGATTCCTTTTTCCTTATACTTTTTCTTTAGATGAATATTCCTATTTCATAAGAAAGAGTTTATTCTAGATTTTTCCTTAAATCACACAATTTATGTATCAGAATTACATTCCAGGAATGAGTGTATCAAATACTTAGGGGAGATTTATTCCTCTGTGATGGAATATGCATCTCTCCACCATGCCATGCCATTCCTCCAAATTCTTACAAGCTAAGCCATATCAGAAACCCAAGATCATAAGTCATAGAGTGAAAAAGTTCCATGCATGTTACCAACTTTCAGGATTACACTCCTTAATCTATTATCCTAAGGATTTTTATAAGCCTGCCTTTAAAACAGATTTCTGATTTAACATTTTTCTAAGATATCTTTAATGATACACCTTTTTTAGAGAAAATAATGATCTGAAAATGAAAAAAAGCTAAAGAATATTTTAAAAAATAATTTGTACTAAATATATCCATTTACAAAATGATACCTTATAGAATTCTGCATGGAAAAATATTAAATAAATGACATAAACATAAAATCTTAGTGTCCGTTATAACAGGTTTAAAAATATTATCTCAAAAGAACAATATTATAAATAGAATAGAGGAGAGATACTGCAAACTTATCTATAAAGGGTTAGATAGTAAATATTATAGGCCTTGCAAAGCAAGAGATAAAATCAAAGGTATTATGTAGGTACATAAAAATTATAAAAAAGAAAACTAATATTCACATAATTTTTAACTGAGGAAATTCAAATATAATAATAATAAGCAATCTTTTATAATATAGGTCTAGAAATGAGAGAAGTAAAATTTTTTTCTTGGGACTTTGTGTAATGGGGGTTCAAAGTTAGTACCAAATTGAGTACTAATGTTCATCTGTAAAAACTAGTCTTAGTTCGTGGGCCATACAAAAGCAGGCAGGTTGGCCCACAGACCACAGTTTGCTGACCCTTGGGCTAGAAAATCAAATAAATTATAGACATGTCACAAATGTCACAATAATGTCACAAATGCAAAAATACAACTATAAAACAGTACATTATTATAAATTATCCAATCCTATAAAATGGTATAGGTAAAATGTAAATAATGATTTTAAAAGAATTAAACATGTCACAAGGCAGACCTAAAATCAGTATTCTATCTAAAACAAACACTAGTTATTTAATTAGCTATGTTTTGTTTGCCTTCTTAAAATTCATAATTTGGTAGCCAAAAGGTACAAAAAAACCCCACGTGTCCGTCAATGGATGAATGGAAAAGCAAAATGTGGTGTATACATACAATAGAATATTATTCAGTCTTAAAAAGGAATGAAATTCTGGGGCGCCTGGGTGGCTCAGTGGGTTAAGCCGCTGCCTTCGGCTCAGGTCATGATCCCAGGTCCTGGGTTCGAGCCCCACATCGGGCTTTCTGCTCAGCAGGGAGCCTGCTTCCTCCTCTCTCTCTGCCTGCCTCTCTGCTTACTTGTGATTTCTCTCTGTCAAATAAATAAATAAAATCTTTAAAAAAAAAAAAAAAAGGAATGAAATTCTAACATATGCTATAATGTGGAAGAACCCTGAGGACATTATGCTAAGTGAAAGAAACTAGTCACAAAAAGACAAATACTGTATGATTCTACTTTTATGAGGTACCTATAGCAGCCAGATTCATAAGCAGAAAGCAGAATGGTGGTTACCAGGGGCTAAGGGGACAGAAAAACGGGATGGGTATTGTCTAATGTGTAGAAAGTTTTGGTTTTGCTAGATGTAGAGTTGTATAGATGAATGGTGGTAATGTCTGCACAACAGTATGACTGAACTAAATACCACTGAACTGTACATCTAAAAATCGTTAAGATGGTAAATTTTATATGATGTGTATTTTACAATAAAAAAATTGAAAAATTTAGAAACTGGAGTTAATTTCATAGTTTCTCTACAAAATTCTTCAGGAGTTAATTGATACGTTCTTTCCCTCTTGACAACTTTTTCAGTAAGCAGAAACAGTTCACTATCCTACTGATCTAAGAATAGAACTCAAAGCATGTATTAGTCTCTTAAAAGAATGCTACAGCATAATTTAAATATTTGAAGACCTCACTAATGCCTTTAAATAGAAGAATTTTTGAAGAACAGATCTCTTTAATTGGTTTCCCCCATCCTCTTACTTCCCCTTTCTTGAGGATTAGTTTCCAAGAACCCAGCCTACCTATGTTTTCTGCTTTAGAGTCTCATCTAGCTTTAATCAAGGTGTGGGCTGTTTGTGTTTCCATCTGGAAGCTTGACTGGAGAAAAACTTGCTTACAAGACCATTCGGTTTGTTAGCAGAATTCATTTCTTCACAGCTATAGGACTGAGAGTTTCAATATTTTGCTATTTGTCAGACAGAGGCCAACCTCAGCTCTTAGGGGCTATCCATGGTTCCCTACCACATGGTTCTCTCCCTAGGAAATTCACAAAAGAGCAGCTTACCTCTTCAAGGCCAAGAGGACAGTGAGACTGAGAGTGCTAGCAAGGCAGAGTCTAATATAACTTAATGTAACCATGGGAGTGTCATCTCACTAACTTTGCCATATAACATATCACCATCATGGGCTATTTATTTTCTCTATAATGGCTGAAAAGGATGGGGGTTAATGTCTTCCTTTATAACATACACAGCATCAATAGCAGATTCCACATTAGCAATAAAAAAACTCCAAAATTCTGGGGCACCTTGGAGGCTCAGTTAAGCCACTGCCTTCAGCTCAGGTCATGATTCCAGGGTCCTGGGATCAAGCCCCCATCAGGGTCCGGGGATCAAGTCCCGCATCAGGCTCCTTGCTCAGTAGGAAGCCAGCTTCTCCCTCTCCCTCTGTCTGCCGCTCCCCCTGCTTGTGCTCTCTCTGTGTCAAATATATTTTTTTAAAAAAATCTTTTTTAAAAAATAAATAAATAAACAAATAACCCCAGAATTCCAACACTCATATTTTACAGTAAGAAGAAAGAACACTGTTCATGAGACATCCCATTTTTCTACCCAATATTCTTCTAAGATGGTAAACAAAGGCAAATATACAAAAGCAAAAAGTTCAAGAGAAGCAGGAAAAGACCTAAGAACAATGAACTCTTCAAATATTTTATAAGGTAGCATGTTTATTATATGCCTAAGTTGTTTAGTTATTTCTCATTTTCAACCCTATACCAAAAAAGCTTTCCAAATCACTTTAATTCCATATAATATAGGCCATAACAATCAGCACTCCAAATCCAGAGTGAGCATATTCCTTGCTGTATTTACCAATAATTTATAGAAAACCAGTGACCAATAATTTATAGAAAGCAAATCAAAAATACACATAACCTGCTATAAGTTTGGCTATGGCATTTAGGATTACAAAGAACTTCTTAAATCCCACTTCAGTCCCAAGAACAATATTAAGGTCTAGGTTTTCTGGGATGTTCTAAACACCTAAGTCTAGGTAAGGCTAACTGCTATCTAGTGTCACCATGAACAGATAATAATCTAAGTCCAGGGTAAAGATAACTCCAGTTCATCAAAAAGAGGCACCATCAGCCAATCAGATACTTAAAGCTCCTACATCTGGCTGGATTGACCAGTGAATTCTGCAGAGACAGACCCATTTTTTAAGTATGTGTGTCAAGCCAAACTGATACAATTATCATCTTCATTTTTATATAGGCAATGCTAAAGGAAAACTCAAAGTACTTCTACAAAAATAAACTTCTACAAAAGTAGAAGTTCCATTACAGTGTCAACAAATGAAGTCTTTCCTAGAAATGAGCTCTATTGCTGAAGTGGCACTCAGTGTCTGTATGCCATATAGTACTTTTATCTCCTATCACTCTAATACTTCAGCATTTAAACATTAAAATCCTATTTTTTCCTGGATTTTTATCCTCATAAAGTTTATTTGTTCATTTGTTTTGAGGGGTGGCTATCTATTCTAAGCAGTCATCTAAGGAAATTCAACAGGTGATTGTCTCTCATCCTTATGTGAATCATTCAGCAAATAGTCTAATCTTTTTTCAAATTTAGCTCTTCTTTTCCACGGCATTTAAAGAAAGTAATTAAGATTTTTAAAAGATTTCTTAAACGTTTACTGTGTTTGGATGCACTGTTCCTAAGAAATAATGTTTTTTTCTTTCTTTTTTTCCTATGGTACAATACATAGAGCTTATTTAGATTTCACCAGTTTTACACACACTCATTCCATGTACTTTTGTGGTCTAAAGTCATCACTTGGAGGTAGCAATGGAAAATAGCAGTGCCAGAAGACCTGGGTTCCTTCACTAGCAATGTGACCTTGAGTGCCACCTTAATCTATAAAAGGGGAATAATACCTGGCCTACTATGTACACACTAGCAAATTATTCAATTTATATAAAAATTGGTCACCCTGTTTTGATATATTTTAAAGGTACAGGAAAAGATTCTTCTTAAAATTCTTTTCACAGGAAGGCTGCTGTGAAAAAGCACAGGCTTTACATTCAGGAGTCCTGTATTTCTTGGATTTTTGCTCTGTTATTTATTCATGGTGTTGACCCTAGGAAAATTAACTATTCTTCAGGCTTTCACTTTCTTTCTATGCTTACACAATTCCAACTCAGAAAACTGTTGTAGGGATTAAATGAGGCGAGTCATTAAACACTCACTCACCATATATTCATCTAGCAATTATTCTGCTAGATTATTCTGTCCCTTTGTGAAATGCTCACACACACACACACACACACACACACGCACGCACACTGTGCTAGACTTCAGGGATTAAAAAAGATGTCAATGATACATTAAATCAATGTTATGGCAAAAAAATATTAATTTTTTTAACCTATATACCTTCTTGGAACCAGTCATAGGATTCTGATAAGTTTTTGAACTGTTGCAAACAAATTTGCAAAACTGAATGAAGTCTGGATTCAGAATATAGTTCTCAACTAATAGAAAACAAATTTCAAGTTTAGCTGCTCATGAGTGGAATGTGCCTGACAGAATAAACAGAAGAAGGTCATAAGACAAAGGTTAGAAGTGATGGCATATACTACACAACAGATAACTAATACAGGGTCTGGCATAGGTAACTGCTTATAAATATTAGTTGAAAGAATTGAATTGAGTCCCAACTCTGCCACTTCTTCACTCCAAGTGATTGGGTAAATTGTCAACATCTCTGAATCTTAGTTCTCTATAAAATAGAAATGTGTCTGCTTTACCTATCTCATAGGACAGCTGTAATCAAATGAAATCACATGAGAATGTACTAGCACTAATAAAACAATTATGACACTCATAATGACTACTGCTACCAAATACCTTACAAGTCTACTTGTAGAAGTAAAACGTTAATATGTAAGCACCAGGAAAGAGACAGCATCAAGATCTACCGAAACAAAACAAAACAGAACACCCCTGTTTTCTAAAAAAAAAAAAAAAAAAAAAAAAAAAAAAAGTCATCTTCTTCATGATAAAAGGAGCTGATCATTGCTAAACTGGTGCTGGGCCTTTTTCTAACCTCTAGGTTGCAGCAGCAGGGTCTGCTAGTGGTATCTTGCAAGACTGAATCCCCCAGTAGGCGCTGGAGACAGTGAGATGTCGATCTGAGGATCAGCAGATTAGAAAGGGCTGCACCCCACCTTCAAAGGCCCCATCAAGGCCCTAACAAGGCACTACAGGGAGGGTAGTTAGCCTTTATAGTTAGCCGAGCGAGAAAACAACAGCGCCAAGACAATTCCACCTTCCACCGGGATAGGAGACTGCCCGCCAGCCTAACTCAACCCGGGTCGGCCAAAACGTGCCCTAAAGCCCTGCCTTGTCCAGCGCCCGGGACCCCCGCGTCTCCCGCCAAGCCTTGCGCCCGGAGTCCCTGCTTCCTGGCACGTACGCAGTGTGTCGAGAGGCTCCAGGAGCGTGGCCCAGACCAGCTACTCACTTACCGAACCGGCCGTTCTTAGGGTGCCTGCTGTCCGGCCAGCCGAGCCTGCTGGCGCTGTCCTTCCCCTGGTTCCCAAGACTTGCCTTCCGTCGGAGCCACAAATGCAACGACAGGAACCTTTCCAGGAACCTAAGAATAAAATGCCCAGACAGCCAAGTCTAATGAGAGGGACGAGCCTGGGGCGGGGTAGCCGTTTAGGCACGCCCTGAACCCTCCCCGGCTCTCTCAAGCAGTCCGGGTTGGCGGAGAAACGCGAACCAAAGGAGGAGGACTAGGACACAGGGCCCCACCCCTGACCTCTTCCCGCCCGGCGCGGTCGCGACTCCCCTGTGACTCTCTCTGACCTCGGGCCGCTCCGCCCACTTCTAGTTGCCTGGCACGCACGCGCACTTGCTGGCTTGTTTTGACAGCTTGGACGAGTGGGATGGGAGGGAGCAGGATGTGTCGCGAGAGTTGTCCTCATACCGCCTTGTGGGCGATGTAACTATGGCGAGCTTGGGGATCGAGGCCGAGCAGGAGCCGCTTTTAGGCGACCGCACACCCGGAAGCAGGTGAGCGGATGTTGGGGGAAGGCCCCCTCACCTTCCTACGCTCTTGGGACTGGCGCCTTTCCCGGCGTCAGCCTCTTGGGGTAGAACGTAGGTTTCAGGGCGGCGGGGGCCGTGGCCGTTCGCGCGAGACCGGGTGATGTAATGCTCCTGCTGCGGAGGAAAGAAATTCGGCCGCGAGTCGCGATGAGCCAGCGAGCTCTGTTGAAGGTGTTGGAGAAATTCGCACTGCCCCTGAACCTTCACTCCCAACAGCGTTGCAGCATTAAGCCACCGCATTCTCCGTTCCTCTACGGAGCTCATCACTTTTACACATTTCACGAAAGCTCTAAAATGACGGTTTTAATCGATACTTAAAGAAACCTTAGTATTGGCTTAATTGCGTGATAACTTTTTGATACTTCGATTGCAAGTAAACCTGTGTAAAATGAGCACAGCTTTCTTCTATGCCAAATATATGAAGACTAATTTCTTAGCGTTTAAGGATAACTGTGGTTCGACCCTTATATTTCTGGTTGTTTTGTCCTACTTTATGGACAGTGATTCAGAATTGTTCGGTTTGTCTCTTACTACGCAATTAAGTATTTTTGTCTTTTGGAAAACGGAATTATTATTTTGTTTGAAACATAATTTATCAAGTAAATTAATAAATACGCAGTTCAGCTGTCAACGACCGTGTGAATTTTTGCACATTTGTCTCTCTTAAGAACTAAACTTTGATTTTAACGACTTTGTTTGAAACTCTTTGGACAGTGTATTTCCTGGTCCCCAATTTATTGAACGGAATATATGTATTGCGATTTTATGTACATTTTACCTTGAGATCAATACAATTATTATCAATCCCAAAATATTCTATAATAGAAGAATGTACTCAGACCTATTGAGACATTTTGGACTATTTGCTTCTATACTAGTTTATTTTACACTACTTTTTTTTTTTTTTTTGAGATTTTATTTACTTATTTGATAGAGAGAGCATGAGCTGGGTGAAGGGCAGATGGAGAAGCAGATTCCCACGGAGCAGGGAGCTCCATGCAGGGCGCCCAGAGCTGGAGGCAGATGCTTAAGCTACTGAGCCACCCAGGCGCCTTTTACACTACTTTCTTACTAATTTACTCTATACTTGCTATACGTTCAAAGTTTTATGTCTGCTTTTTAGTTTTTCTACCTGTTCTGTTGCTAGCAGACTATTCTTCATCATGGATTTGTTACGTATTGACAGCTCTTGTTTTTGTTGCTGTCAGCAACCTCTCTTCTCCCAGCTTTTGAGATTTCTAGTTCGCCACTGCTTTGAAAGCCATTTCTAAACTTAATAGGTTTATGTGCAGTTAGAACATGGAAGCTATGACTAAGGACTAACCATCTCTCTTAGTCAAGTGCATGTGCTTCAGTGCATAGACTTTGTGACATTTGGATTTCTCAAAGTTCTTTTTGCTTCTACTTGGTTCTTGGCTATTTTTCAGATAGATTCAGGATCCTTGAGTTAATAGTTAGATGTGGTCTTACAGTATATATTCTGTCACTGTGTCCAAATAAATCTACTTCTTACTGTTATATACTCTTATGTTTCAGTTATGTCTGAGTGATTGAGGCTCATTAGGATGCATCTAAATTCAGATGTTCTGTCCATAAACAATACTTGATTGAGATTCTAGATTTAGCATTTTAAAAATAAGGGTGTATTTTTTTAATAAGGGTTTATTTTAAGGATAATTCAGTAAGTATTCTGTCTTTTAAAACATAGATTCCTTAGTAACATGAACATATAACTAATTGGAAAGCCCTTTTCCCTGTGAGTAAATTATAGAAATTTCAGCCTAGTTTACCACCAACTTTTCTTCACTAAGAAGGTTAATTTTAATATATTGATCTCGCGAGTCCTCAGTGGTCTCCACTGACCCCATCTGTAGTGTTTAAGAGAACAAGGTATTGACAAATTTTTTCTGTAAAGGCCCAGAAGGTAAATATTTTAGGATTTGCAGGACAAGAGGCAAAACCAAAGATATTATTTAGGTACTTAGATAACAAGAAAAAACAAATTCTCAAAAAAATTTTAGTAATGAAATTTAAAATATAAGTAAATAAAAATTTTTGCAATACAAATCCATAAGAGGAATAGAATTTCTTTTTTGAGGGTGACATTTTGCTTAACTAGAGTTAAAAGTTGATGTTTTCTAACAAGTTGCCCACAGATATTCATCTGTAAAATCTATTCTGCAGTAGAAACTGGTGACCTAGAAACAGGTGATAGGTTGGATTTGGACTAAATACTATAGTTCACTGATCCCTCTTTTAGAATATCCTAGAAGGTTAATAAGTGCTTAAAATTTTTCTTTGCAACTTTAGTGTAATTTCTGTAATACAGATATTACTAGGACTTCTGGTCTCATAGAGCATATCCTTATAGAATATTCTCAATTTATTTTTGTCTTCTAAATTTTATACTGTAACACCATTGCACTATTCTGTCAGTGAGCACACACTTTTTTCTCTTATCTTCTTTGAATATGGGCTCTTTTTTGCTCTCCAGTAGTTCACAAATGCTCTCTCTGGTAAATACGTAGTTTTATTTTTCCCTCAGTAGATCCAGAGTCATTTTTTGAAAATAAAGTACTGCTGTTTACCCAAATCTCCTTGTATTAAATCATGATCTATTGAACCTAAATTTGGCACTTTTTGCTTATTCCTGTTAAATTTTCTCTGACGTATTTTGGTGATAAATTCCCCCCAGGTTTTTGTGTATTCTTCCTAGTTTTTAAGTTACAAGTTTGACAAATTATCTTGAAAGTGCGGGATTCCTTCTTATGCCTCTTTGATACAAGAAAGAAACCTTCAGAATACTCAATCTTAGCCCTGTGACATGGTTGGTTGAATCATCACAATTAAGAAAATATAATAAAAATGGTAAGTTGGGGCACCTGGGTTGCTGAGTTAGTTAAGGCCTCCAACCACCGGGAGTGCCTGGGTGGCTCAGTCCTTAAGCATCTACCTTTGGCTTGGGTCATGATCCCGGGGGTCCTGGGATCAGGCCTGCGTCCCGTTCCCTGCTCAGAAGCCATCTTGTCCCTTTCCCACTCCCCTGGCTTGTGTTCCTCTCACTGTCTCTCTCTCTTGTCAAATAGATAAAATCTTTAAAAAAATTTTCCATCACCCAGTTGCCCCATCACCCCATCCGCCTCCCCTCCAGCAACCTTCAATTTATTTCCTGTGATTAAGAATCTCTTATCGGGAGCGCCTGGGTGGCTCAGTGGGTTAAAACCTCTGCCTTTGGCTCGGGTCATGATCCCAGGATCCTGGGATTGAGCCCCCCATTGGGCTTTCTGCTCAGCAGGGAGTCTGCTTCCCCCTCTCTCTCTGCCTGCCTCTCTGCCTACTTGTGATCTCTGTCTGTCAAATAAATAAATCAAATCTTTAAAAAAAAATAAAAAGAATTTCATCATTTGTCTCTCTCTGATTTCATCTTGTTTTATTTTTTCCTCTCTTCCCCTATGATCCTCTGTTTTGTTTCTTAAATTCCACTTATCAGTGAGATCATATGATAATTGTCTCTCTCTGATTGACTTATTCTCCTTAGCATAATACTGTCTAGTTCCATCCACATCATTGCAAATGGCAAGATGTTATTTTTTATGGCTGAGTAATATTCCATTGTCTATATATACTACATCTTCTTCCTCCATTCATTTGTTGATGGACATCTTCTTTCCATAGTTTGGCTACTGTGGACATTGCTGCTATAAATATTGGGGTGCAGGGCCCCCCTTGGATCACTACATTTGTATCTTTGGATAAATACCCAGTAGTGCAATTGCTGGGTTGTAGGGTAGCTCTGTTTTCAACTTTTTGAGGAACCTCCATACTGTTTTCCAGAGTGGCTGCACCAGCTTGCTTTCTCACCAGCAATGTAAGAGGGTTCCCCTTTCTTTGCATACTCACCAACACCTGTCATTTCCTGACTTGCTAATTTTATCCATTCTGACTGATGTGAGGTGGTTTCTCGTTGTGGTTTTGATTTGTATTTCCCTGATGCTGAGTGATGGTGAGCATTTTTTCATGTCTCTGTTGGCCATTTGTCTTCTTTGAGAAATGTCGTTCATGTCTTTTGCCCATTTCTTGATTGGATTATTTTTTCTTTGGGTATTGAGTTTGATAAATTCTTTATAGATTTTGGATATTAGCCCTTTATCTGATAAGACATTTGCAAATATCATCTCCCATTCTCTTGGTTGTCTTTTGGTTTTGTTGACTGTGTCCTTTGCTGTGCAAAATCTTTTTAACTTGGTGAAGTCGCAGTAGTTCATTTTAAGCCCCCAACCCTTGATTTCAGTTCAGGTCATAATCTCAGGGTGGTATGGCTATTTGATAGTTCTAAGGTCTATTTTAGAAAATAACTTTGGAACATAAGGCATTTTGTCTATTGTGCTTGTCTTAATTATTTGAAAATACAAGGCTCATATTAAGGTAAATTTGTTAACTCTTTCTGTATGTGAACGTGAAAAGGTAATGAATCCATATACACCCTCATGTATCACCTGACTGGAGCAGGATTTATGCTTAGTATACTTGCCTGGAGTGTGTCACAGGCTTATATGAAAGATCAACCCTAGTCTAAAGGGACCTTGGACTCTTTAGTCCACAAATAGAACTTGTCTGGTAACCCATGTTGGAGCAAAGCCAAGTATTCAGGAGGTCCCAGGCCTAGGAATGTCACATCAAACTTTTCTGGTGTCACTTCTACATTAATTTTGCTGTAAGTACCCATCCAAAATAGCTTCCTGCAGCAAAGTCACTTTACTATCATCAAATAGAACATGTCATAATAATGATAGTAATTAATTTTTTAAAATATGTAATAGTTGTGTATCCCATCCATAGGAGATCTAGTTGTTGTAGCTAGTTTATTTTGGTATACTTTATTTAATTTGTTACTTTAACAAATTCCAACCCTCAATTTGTAGCAGGTCAATGGTAACAAAATAATTAAGTTGACAAAATGTTACCCCTTTTAAGCTACCTCATGTCTCCCAAGTTTCTGTGTGTAATGATGCATTAATATAATCCATGGAAATTCAAAGAAATAATACTTATTCATAGATAATTAGTACAGCAGAAACCAATATTAGTAAATTACACCTCTGTCCTATTTTTTTAATTACTTTAGAAAAAAGAAAATTATATTATGCCAAAGAAGGTTTTGTACATAATGAGATAACATTATACTACTTTTTTCTTCTTTAATCTTAGAGAATGGGATATTATAGAAACTGAAGAGCATTATAAGAGCCGATGGATATCAATTAGGATTCTGTATCTTACTATGTTTCTCAGTAGTATAGGTAAGTATTAGAAATTATATATAATTATAAAAATTAGATAAAGTATCTTATTTTTTAAAGATTTTATTTATTTATTTGACAGAGAGAGACAGTGAGAGAGAAAACACAAGGAGGGGAGGAGGGAGTGGGAGAAGCAGGCTTCCCACCAAGCTGGGAGCCCGATGTGGGGCTTGATCCCAGGACTCCAGGATCATAACCTGAGCTGAAGGCAGATGCTTAACAACTGAGCCACCCAGGTGCCCCTAAAGTATCTTATTTTAATATCACTTATTTTTTAAATTTTTTTATTTTGATAAAAATCACATAATATAAAATTTCCCATCTTAAGCATTTCTAAGATCAGAAGTATTATTTGTCTACATGATTATGTAACCAATATCCAGAACTTATTCAAACTTGCAAGGCTAAAACTCTATACCCATTAAACAACTCCTCATTTCCCCCTCTTCACAGGTTCTGGCAACCATTATTCTTTCTGTTTCTACGAATTTGACTACTCTACATACTTCATATAAATGGAATCATACAGTGTTTGTCTTTTTGTGACTAGTTTATTTTATTTAGCATAATGTTCTTAAGATTCATCCATGCTATAATATGAATCAGAATTTCCTTTCTTTTTAAGGCTGAATAATAGTCTATTGTATATGTGGTGGGGAGGAAAATCTTTTCCTCTACTTTTTAGGTTCTGTAGCTGGACCCTGCAAATTAAAGCAATGAAAGGCAGATCGATAGAAAGAAATCTTGCCATTTGCAACTACATGCTACATGGGTGGAGCTAGAGAATATAACACTAAGCGAAATAAGTCAGGCAGAGAAAGACAAATAACATATGATTTCATTCATAAGTGTAATTTAAGAAACAAAACAAAAAACAAAGAAAAAAGAGAGAGAGAGAAATCAAGAAACAGACTCTTAACTAACTATAGAGAACAAACTGAT
This sequence comes from Lutra lutra, assembly GCF_902655055.1. NCBI lineage: Eukaryota > Metazoa > Chordata > Mammalia > Carnivora > Mustelidae > Lutra > Lutra lutra. The sequence continues at coordinate 126,396,008 of NC_062279.1, read as the reverse complement.
GCCAGTCAGGGAAAGAGGAAGTGGGAGGTTGGATGAAATAAAGGATGGGGATTAAGGAGTGCACTTGTCATGAGGAGCACTGGGTAATATATGGAAGTGTTGAATCACTATATTGTACACCTGAAAGTAATATAACACTGTATGTTAACTATTACTGGAATTAAGATAAAATAAAGTAAAATAAAATACTTCTAATTTTTAGTAGTTAATTATCTAAAATTATAAGTAATAATTTTAATTTTAATAGCAAAGAAGAAAATTATTTTAACTTTGGATTTTAATTAGTATGTTAAACATTTTACCTGTTAAAAGTTTCTTGATTGTGAAATTGTAAACTTGATTTCAATTATTAGTTTACTATTTCAGTCCTCTTTTCATCAAAATCAATATTCAAAATACACTAAAATGAAACTAATAACTAAATTATTTTTAAAAATAGGCTTTCTAAAAAGAATGATGTATTGGGTGCCTGGGTGACTTAATTGGTTATTAAGCATCTGCCTTTGGCTCAAGTCATGATCCCAGAGTCCTGGGATCAAGCCCCACATTGTGTTGGGCTCCTTGCTTAGTGGGGAGCCTGCTGTTCCTGCTCCCACTGTGTGCTCTCTCAGTCAAATAAATAAATAAAATATTGAAATAAATAAATAAAGTCCATGTTATAGTTCAAAAAATTATATCTATAAATATTGATGAAAGCATTTTAAGCATAAATAACAAACTTTGCCTCTTTACAGGATTTTCCATTGTGATAATGTCAATATGGCCATATCTCCAAAAGGTTTGTACACTTCAATCTATTATTCTCTTAAGTAGCTATAGTAATAATAACTTACATAGTTAAAAGTTTTTTTAAGAATCTCTCTGGTGTCTTACTGATTTAATCCTTACTAGAGTAACTTGAGATAATAATTCCTCAAAAAAGGCTTGCAGGTAAGGTGATCAAATGCTTTATTGTGCAAACCAGAACACTCTTGAAGTGAAGGGAGTACTATATCAGGAAAACAGGATCCTGGACAGTCCCAGGCAAATGTAGATGTATGGTCACCTACTTACTAACCACTTTCACATCCTATCAATACTGGCTCCTTGATATAAAAAGACACTACACATTACACATTGTCTGAATTCCCAAAATGTACAAAGGACATTTCTATGCGGTAATTTTGTGCTTTCCTGTAGAATTAATTTGGGTTGTCAGATGATATTGTAAAAAGAATAGATAATAATTGGGCACCTGGGTGGCTCAGTGGGTTAAGCCGCTGCCTCCGGCTCCGGTCATGATCTCAGGGTCCTGGGATCGAGTCCGGCATCGGGCTCTCTGCTCAGCAGGGAGTTTGCTTCCCTCTCTCTCTGCCTGCCTCTCTGTCTACTTGTGATCTCTCTCTGTCAAATAAATAAATAAAATCTTAAAAAAAAAAAAAAGAATAGATAATATATGTGTTTTTATGCTTTGGTTACTAGATGGGAAGGAGGAGGTCAAGAAGATGCAAGTTTAGTGGGTACCCTGATATCAGTTAATCATCAAGTCCTACCAATATCATATATATTTTATATTTTATAATATATATATTATATATATATTTTAAAGATAGACTTGGTAGGACTTGATGATTATATATATATTGACATATATTTACATTATGTTATATGTCATATATAATATATACAAATACATATATATTGTATATATTATATATATGACATATATACACAAATACATATATAATGTATTTGTATATATTATATATATTTGTATATATGTATATATACATATGTACATATATATGTGTATGTTTGTATATATTTGTATATATATACAAATAAATTATATACATAATTTGTGTATTTTATATATATATATATGACATATAACATAATGTAAATATATGTCAATTCTATCTTAAATCTCCAGGAATGAATTTACTGAAAATCAGTATATAAGTTGCAGATGTAATTCATCTATAACAATATTTCAGTTAAGGTTCTTGATGGAGTTCCTCCTACTCTCCCACCTCCTATTCACTCATTAAACTGCTACGATCAGATTAACTCCTGTGACGGCCTGAAACTGCTCTCCTTAAGGTCTTCAATTACTTAATTGCTGAGCAATAGATATTTTTCAGTACTTTAGGTGACATTTGAGTAGCATTTGACATTGTTGTCCTCTCCCTGCTTCTGAAAATCCTCTCTTAGCTTCTATACATTTCTTTTTCCTGGCTTTGCTCTTTAAATATTTGTTCTTAAAGTCTTTTGTGAGTTTTCTTTATCAACTTGCTCCTTATATGTTGGTTTTTCCCAGAGGTTGAGCAGTGTGTGTGTGTGTGTGTGTGCACGCATGCACGTATGTGTATGTGTGTTGTAGCCTAAATCCTAAGCTTTGGTCCAGCTTAGATCTACAGCAAACAATTTGTTAGATATATGTACTTGAATGAACCTAGCTTCCTAGGGTCTTTATACATTTTTTTCTGGAATGCTTTCCCTGCCTTTTTCTCTCCTTTCCTCTGTCCTTCCCTTCCACCCTACTTCCCTGTTATCTTTTATTCATTCTTCAAGGCTTTGTTCCAAAAAGCCTTCTCTGGTTGTTCCCCAGCCCAGTTTGAGTTAGAAGGTTTTCCTGTGTGCTTCCATACCCCTTTATCATTAACACTTACCACTGAGTGTCATAACAGTGTATTTTATGGAGAATTAACTTCCCTACTAGATTGTTAGGATGCTCAGATGGCTTCAACAAAAATACTAGACATATTTGATGAATACCTGAAGATTAAAAATAATGCCTATGGTACAAAAACTTACTGACATTTTATATTTCATTTTAGATTTTTTAGTTTTTATGAATTTTTAACTTTCTGAAAATGCTAATTTTTAAAATATCTGATATTTTAAAAGGAATATAAGGACAGAAATACAAACTTCATTTTTTACTAATTTGGTGCCACATTTTCATTGCTACTTTGAAATTTATTTGAAAATTAATCAAAAAATTATATTACTTGAAATTACACATGACACTAAAAATTCTTTCCTTACTGGCATAGTTACTAGAATTAAAGCAGAATACTTAAGAATTCTAGAGCAATATCTTTTTTCCCAAAAGTATATTTCCATGCGTCAAAACTCTTTTTATTTCTGTGGTCCTTGTATTCAGTCTGTTTAGCCTCAAAATTATCAAAAGAAGAATATCTACAATAATTAGGTCTACTCAGCACAATATGTTGAATTTTGAAAAGGTACACTCCTTTCTTCAGATACTTGAAAGCTCTTCAAAGGTAGATTTAGTGAGTCCATAAACTTGTAACTAGTTCTTTGGCAATACAGATATAGTAATTTCACTAAAATGTTATCAACTAATTTTCTCAAGTTATTTCATAACAATAACGAAAGTTCGCTGTGTGATAGGTACAGTAATAAACTTTTCACCTTTTGATATTCATAACAACTCTGTGAAATGATTATTACCACTCCTGTTTGGCAGGTGAAAAACTCACACTCAGAAAGTTAGGTAGCTTGCCCAGGGTCACACAGCTAGAAAATTGCAGAACCAAACCTATCTGAAACCAAAATCTGACTCTTAACCAGTGCTAGGTCTACTAGGTTAAACTTTTAAAATCTTAATTTAAGGGGCGCCTGGGTGGATCCGTGGGTTGAGCCTCGGATTTTGGCTCAGGTCATGATCCTGGGGTCCTGGGATCAAGCCCCGCATCAGGCTCTCTGCTCAGCGGGGAGCCTGCTTCCTCCTCTCTCTCTCTGCCTGCCTCTCTGCCTACTGTGATCTCTGTCTGTCAAATAAATAAATAAAATCTTTTAAAAAAAAATCTTAATTTAAGGCTACCATCTCTTTTATGATAATATGTTGACAAATATTACTTAGCTTAAAAGCCATATGTGAGAAAGATAAAAAACTAGACCTCCCCCCCGCCTCCCCCCAAAAAAACCCCAGAAAACAAAACAAAACAGTAAAGTATTTGAAAGGAATTTGGCGCTGGTGTGAACCTCTGAATTGTACTTCTTTCTGGCTCTGGCTGATAGACAGCCATCAGCCAAGTGATTGCTTAGTCTTGTTGACCAGAAGTGGGATAAATTTCCAGGAAGATTCATATTCTTTTTTTTTTTTTTTAAGATTTTATTTATTTATTTGACAAAGAGAGATATCACAAGTAGGCGGAGAGACAGAGAGAGAGAGGAGGAAGCAGGTTCCCTGCTGAGCAGAGAGCCCGATGTGGGGCTCGATCCCAGGACCCTGGGATCATGACCTGAGCCAAAGGCAGAGGCTTTAACCCACTGAGCCACCCAGGCGCCCCGAAGATTCATATTCTTAAACCTAGATTTTGAGTTGGAAGGATAGGTTATCTTATAGGGCCAGGAAGATAGTGGGAATACTCATGCATGAATTATAATAAAGTATAATAATAAAACTGACATATTAGTAAAACAAAGTACTAAAAAATATTAGTTTTTATGTAGTATAGGTTAACATTCATTGAGTCCATATATATGCTGACATTGCCCTAAGCACTACACAGGTATTGGCTCAAATAATTCTTATAACAACTCTGTGAAGATATCCTCATTTGACAGATAAGAAATTGAAACATGTGATTCCCCCTCCCTCCCACCCCCACCAGCTACTCAATTACTGGATAAGCAAAGCCTGGGTTGGACACTCCTTGATGGTGAAACCTGGTTTGGAAACTCTGTATTAACTCATCTTTCTACCCCTATTTCCTAGCATAGTTTTTGTCATAGAAAGGCACTTAGTGACTATTAATTGAATTAATGAGCAATAATCTACACATAAAGAGGCTTCGAACACCCATATTCATGTCTTAATTCCTATAGCAAAGCATGAAGATTTCTAGAACTTTGACTTTGTCAATGTTATTAACATTTTTAGAGAATAATGTTTTGAAATTCAATACCATGTACTTTGGAGTTTGGAAAGGGTTTTGTTTAGAGATGATATAGATCCAACTTTCACTGAACTGTAATACAAGTTATTACAGATGATTACTATATACTATACATTCATAAAAGTCTAAAAGTATGGGTATGGGGTGCCTGGTTGGCTCAGTTGGTTAAGCAAGTGGTTCTTGATTTCACCTCAGATCATAATCTCAGGGTTGTGGAATTGAGCCCTGTGTGGGTCTCTGTGCTCAGTGCAGAGTCTGCCTGAGATTCTCTGTCTCTCTCCCTTTTCCTCTGCCCCTCCCCCTGCTCTCTTGCTCTCTAAATAATAAATAAACAAATAAAATCTTTTTTTAAAAAAATGTATGGGTGTGTATGTGCGTGTGTGTGAGAGAGAGAGAGAGAGAGATTCAGAGAGAAGGAGAGAGAGAGGCAGACAGATAGACATGGGCTATTAGGGGGATGTTTCTAATCCAAACTTAAGAAATTCTGGAAGACTTTCCAAAGTCATACTGGAGCTGAGTTCTAAAGGTCTGCAGATGTTAGTTTCCTGAAGATACGGTGTGGGCCAGGGAGTTGGAGGTGGGAAGGCATTGCTGGTAAAAAGGAGCAGTAGAGAAACCAGCACAAAGTCCTGGAGGCGAAGAACTTGACTTTTTTTTGGAAAATTTGAACAGTTCTATGTGGCTAGAAATTAGAATTGGGGGAAGGATACGTGCAGAGAGATGACTTTAGAGAGGAGGGATAGTGGCCAACTTATGAGCTAGTTTTTCATAATAAGCAGTTTGGATTTTATTCTGAAAACAGTGTGATAGAGATCACTAGAAATGGCCAGAGGACCAGAAATAAGATGCTGTTATTACTATAAGAGAAACACATATGAGCGCAGGTAACAGTTCAGTTACTGAAGTGACTACCTTCTCTTATAGTGTAGAAACTGTATCTCTGAAACCATTTTATTTCCTGTTGCAATTATAGTAGAATTCTAGGAGATTCCAGTTTTCCAGTCACCGTAAAGAATAGTAGCCGATTAATTGGGAGGAAGACAAGCCATAAGAGACTCTTAATCTCACAAAATAAACTAAGGGTTGCCGGGGGAAAGGGGGTAGGGAGAAGGTGGTTGGGTTATGGACATTGGGGAAGTTATGTGCTATGGTGAGTGCTATGAAGTGTGTAAACCTGGTGATTCATAGACCTGTACCCCTGGGGCTAATAATACATTATATGTTAATAAAAAAATTAAAAATTAAAAAAAAGAATAGTAGCCAATTAAAAGTTTCCACTGGTCTCTAGCAAATACTATTAATATTGTTAGAGCCATCCCCAAGAGTTGGCTTCTATGAGATGGATACTTGACTATAATCAATTGCTACCTTGAGAAGACAGTTTTATCCTTTTGCTTTCAAACCACATTTATCATTAAATTGCGTTATTATTGCTTTTTTGACAATTAATTAAAATATTTTTATTACATGAAGTTATTTTATATTTTAATAGATCAAGGGCACCAAAGGTAATGTGGGTAGAAAATAAAAACCAGAGTGCCTAAAATAGATATTTTTAAGGCTAGAACTTTAATATTGTGTATCATTATACATATTCACTCCTATTTCTCACCCCCCACAAGAAAATATACCCAAATATTTCCATTTTAAACTATTTAAAAATATATTTAGAAAAGAAAAGACTGTGGTTTTCCTTATGTTCTGTCACTTAACCTGAGTATATTTAAATCTTACTTCCTAAAATTTAATGGTTCTGATTTTTCCAAATTACTGTATAGCTTATCATATATTTTTAAAAAGTCTGTTAATTTATTCCGTAGTCCCTTTTGTGAGCTAAAATTTTCTATTTTTTTTAAAGTATTTCATTTTCTGAATTTAATCATTTGGTTCTCTCCTCAACATTCATTGTGATATATAAACCTACTTTCAGTGGTAGAACCCTAAGTTGTCTATGTTGAATGGAAGAATTAATAATAGGTTTAATGAGAGAATTATCTTTCAACTTTTGTGTTTTTATTCTCTTCTTTAAGCTTTTGACTATTGTACCCAATTTTTGAAAAAATACATTTATGAAAAAAATACATTTATGGTACTAATGGCTATTTAGCTTATGGAGTAGCATAAGTCTAAACAATTATATTTACATTATTTTTTTACAGATTTTATTTATTTATTTTATTTGAGAGAGAGAGAGAAGAGAGAGAGAGAGAGAACATGAGCAGGATGGAGAGGCAGAGGGGAAGAGAGCAGCAGATTCCCTGCTGAGCAGGGAGCCTGATGTGGGGCTTCATCCCAGGATCCAGGGAACGTGACCTGAGCCTAAGGCAGATGCTTAACCAGCTGAGCCACCCAGGCACCACCAACTATATTTACATTATAGATTAATTAAAGAATGACATATTATTTTTATGATGTGATTGTTTTATATATATAATGTGGTTATTTTTTAACAAGATTTTTATGAACCAGAAATTCCCATAAATCATTCTAAAAGATGAAGCTTCCCAAGCATTTTTTTTCCTAGTGTGTAGTGAATTGGTAGCACATTTAATTATAATGTCAGAAGTTCGAATCCCTTATTATAAATAATAGTGTCACAAAACTTATATGTTAGAATTATTGTTTTTATTTCTTTAAATAGGAAATGTTACAAGGTCTGAAAAATGTATTTTAAGTTTTATAACCTTTATTTTTCTTGGATAACAATTCTTAAAGCATTGTACTTTTTTCTGCAGATTGATCAGACAGCTGATGCAAGTTTTTTGGGCTGGGTTATTGCTTCATTTAGTCTTGGCCAAATGGTAGCTTCACCTATATTTGGTTTGTGGTCTAATTATAGACCAAGAAAAGAACCTCTTACTGTCTCCATCTTCATTTCGGTTGCGGCTAACTGCCTCTATGCCTATGTCCACGTTCCAGCTTCTCATAATAAATACTACATGTTGGTTGCTCGTGGATTGGTGGGATTTGGAGCAGGTAATATGTATGTATGTATGTATATGTTTGGCTGTGTCAGACCTACATTCATGCTGACATTTATGGCCCTCTCTCACCTGGTGTCATCCCCTCAAAATCTCATATCTCACATATAGATCTTTCATTACAAATAGACACATATCTTTCCTGTCATTTTGCCTTTCCTCATGATGTTCCCATTACCTATAGTTTCTTTATTCTGTTCCCATCATTCTTCATCCTTCAAGATTCAGTTCAATTTCTGTATCTTCCATAAAGCTTTCTTAGGTAAGTATTCGTTAACAGATCTTTCCTTTCTCTAGTCTGTGGCACTTCTTATATACTGTTTTGCATTGTTTTCATCCTTTATCACTAACCAGATAGAAAACTTTAATAATGAGAGGTAATTTATGACTTCCTGAAATATTCTGTGGCTCCTTACAGAATCTCTTGCACATAATAAGAACTCAAGAGAATTTTTTTTCAATAAATTTTTTTCAGCCCAATTCATAGTGGATTTCATTTTCTGTTTCTTATATTATGGGTGCAAAGCATGCAGTGTCTGACGTCTTTGTTTTAAAAATAGTTGTAACAATCAGTAGTATGCCATTCACTCAGTGCTTTCTCCATATTTAATGAAGAAAAAAAGTTTAACATTTCTGTAATTCCTTTTTCATTCATTCAGATCTTTAACCGTGTTTTTCATGTTACTGAAAGCAATATTTTCCATTAACTGATACATTTGCTCAATGTACATGCTTTGTATGATCATAAAGAGGAAGCAGTGGTTTTTGCTCTATATAAAGCCAAATTAAGTTGAATTCTATAAACTGAAGGATATTTTCTTTTACTTTGAATTATTGTGTCTTTTTTTAGGAAATGTGGCAGTTATTAGATCATATATTGCTGGTGCTACTTCCCTTCAGGAAAGAACAAGTTCCATGGCAAACACTAGTGCATGTCAAGCATTGGGTTTTATTCTAGGTCCAGGTAGGTATTTTTCACTTGTCATTACTTGAACTGGGAGAAATTTCAAGGTTCAAATGTTAAATGGGTCCAAGTATAAAACCTCGTACCTGAAAGGACACTAATAATTTTTGATCCATCGGGAGGCTAGGCTTTTTATATGTGTTAACAAATGTCCTCTAAAGCAAATTGTATCAGTCCCATTTTACAGATTAGGACACCAAGGCATAGAGAATCTAAATTATTCAAGGTCAGCCAGATAGCATATGGAAAATATGAGGTTTAAAGTTAACTCTTACTCCAAAGTATATGTTCTTCGAAATAATCATTTAGCTTGACATCTCCATAATAGTTTGCCCCCCGCCCCAGTTATTAGAAACAAAATTCTTTTGACTGAGTATTCAAGGAAAGTTATAGAAGGTTCTTTACCCTTCAGTCCTTTGCCCATGCCTTTCAGACTTTTCTAAGGTTGAAGAAAATGAAAGAATTTTTAAAAGACTGTTTAAAGACCATTTTTCTTCCAAAGCTTCATTTGAACTTTGAGTGTAAAACATTATTAATGAAATTTAATACTTCCCCAAGGCAGGTAATTTTTTTGCTGATTAGATAAATTAGTAATCTTTATGTTTAGAAAACATTAAAAAACATATAATTGTCTCATACTTTGAATATTACAGTTATGAATATAATTGCTTTGAATCCAGCTCAGTTTACTTCATCATTAATATCCCACCCTCACCCGTTTCCATTACTTCCTTTTAGATAGCCAAGAAAAAGCTCTAAAAAAAATAATCTAATTTATCCTTCACCAAAATCTAATGGTTCAGTTTAGTATTCTGGAGTAAAATATAATAAGCACAAATGTAGAATAATTGGACTGACTGCCATATTATAAAATATATGAAGATATAGTCTGGGTCTTTTTTATTTACCACTCTACCCTCGGTATCTAGCACAGTACCTGGTATAGACTTAGGTTCTCAGTAAATATTTAGACCACTTAAGAAGTATTTTAAAGATTAAATAATGATAAAACAAAATAAAATAAATGAGGTAAAAGCATGTAATAAATTTCATAACATTTTAGAGCCAAGAAAATGGAAGTTCAGAGACAGTACTAGCTAGTATAAAGGCAGACAGGACATTAGAAAAAAAAAAGATCAGCACTAAAATTTGTATCATCTTGTTCATTGATTTGCCACATTTTCAACCTAAGAAAAAAAGAAATAATCAAAAAGAAAGAGATAGGAAAAAAGGTATTTTACAGATTATCTCATTTAAATATTTGTATTATATTTAGATGAGTAAATAATAGAACAGAAAAAGATTAGTTGACCTTTCCTATAATAACCACATTAACAGCACTAGCATTTAATGAATGCTTACTATGTGCTAGACACTGTTCTAAGTATTTTATATATAGTATCTTACTTCATCTTTACCTTAAGGTTGCATGTAAATTTTGGAAGAGTCAGATATAGAATCTACATCAGGAAAGCAAACCAGTACTCTTCCAATCTGATTTTTGCCATAGATCCAAATTTTAAAAACATATATAATTTAAATACCTTACATACACATTGATAATTTGAAATATTGACTTAAAATGTGCCATTCTGTTTCTTAAATTAAATCATAATTTATTTATAGAGGAAACTGGATAGATTAGATTTCCCATGGAGATGTTTTTTTAAAAAGGAAGATAGTGACAAGTTACTTTCGATATAAAACTTTGTGAGTATATGTACGTCGGTGTTTAACATTTTTTTCATTATTAGGAGCATTCTTAGACATTTTTTTCTAATAACACAGATCAATTGTATATCTTTTATGTACTGTATGAATATCTATGCTTTATACAGAAGAAATAGTATTGTACCCCCTTCCCCTGAACTTTCTTGCCTCTATTGAGAAATACATGATGTAGGTGGATGATTCCATAATGTTGCTTCTAATCTTGTAAATGTCTTTCACATTTTTTTAGCTTGTGCCTCCTACTTAGTAATTCATTTGTATACATTTTATTTTATTAAGTTTTTCAGACTTGTTTTGCTCTCATTGGAGAAAAGGGCTTGACATGGGATACCATTAAACTACAGATAAACATGTACACAGCACCAGTTTTACTTGGCGCGTTCCTGGGAGTTTTAAATATTATTCTGATCCTTATTCTATTAAGGTAATTAGATAGAAATGATAAAACTACCTTTGTAAATTGTGAAATTAAATAAGCATTATCATTATTGGAAGATAATTATTCCTATAAAGGCTTTGTTTGGCTTTTGATATCTATAATCGTGTTTGTGGTTTTTTGATCAGCTAATGAATATAGTACTCATAACAAATAATGGACAATCTGATAAATGAGAATAAAGCCTTTGAAGACTCAAGGTTTGATCTTGATTTCCTAACTATAGGTTTCTAAATTTGGGGAATAGCATGAAAGTAACATTTTAAGTTGATTAATGATTGGTATCAACCTTAAACCCAAAAGTTACTTACTTCTCCTATCTTTTTTATTTATTAGAAGAAATTTTATAAAACTACATAAGTTTTATTACTTTATATTTCCTTGGAGTACTTTATCCAAAGGCCCAAAAACATTAACAACAAATGTTCAAAATCATGGAAAACTTCAAATATTTATTAAGGTAGATCATGTGTGCTTTTGAATGAATTGAATATTATTTTTCATTTTATAGGATAATATAATAATTGTAACTTGTACCTTTTGAATTTTATTGGTTATATCTCACTGGTAGTAATCTCATTACTCAGAAGTCAGTAAAAGAAACCCATATCAGATTGTGCAAAAATAGGAGGCTACTAATAAATTTAAGTCATTTATCTCTTATACTAAGTTTTTCATGGATACAATACTTATTTTTTTCTATTTAAGAGAACATCGTGTGGATGACTCAGGACGACAGTGTAAAAATGTTAATTTTGAAGAAGGTACTATTTAACCTGTTTGACTAAATTGCTAGAACATTATCAAAGTGTTTCTGATGATTCTGTCTGTCTGATATTTACTTGGATTTTGCTTCTGAGGACAGTACAGTGGGTGACCGGGGAGGATCTTCAAAGTTGAAAGTTACCTAAATTGATTATTATTTTTTAAAAGATTTTATTTATTTATTTGAGAGAGAGAGAGCACAAGCAGAGGGAAGAGCAGAGGGAGAGGGAGAAGCGGCCTCCCCACTGAGCAGGGAGCCCAGTGCAGTGCTCAGCCCCAGGACCTTAGGATCATGACCCCAGCTGAAGGCAGAGACTCAACTGGCTGAGCCACCCAGGCACCCCTAAATTGATTATTTTTTAAAAAGGCACGCCTAGGAGCTCCTTGGGTGACTTAGTTGGTTAAGCATCTACCTTCAGCTTGGGTCATGATCTCAGGAGAGTCCTAAGTAGGGCTCCCCCTCCAAGGGGAGTCTGCTTCTCCATCTGCTGCTCCTCCCACTCATTCTTTCAATTTCTTTCTCTCTCAAATAAATACATAAAATCTTTAATTTTTTTTTAATTTTTAAAAATTTAAAAAAATTAAAAAGTTATGCCTAGATCAGTGGTGTTCATGATTGGCAAGGCTAAAACCATTGCTAAAAAATCACTTCGTCTTTGTTGTAAAGAGCCAATATCCTAAAACCCTCCAGTTCTTTGGAATGATTTCAGTAACTTTCCTTCCAAATGTGTTTTTCTGTATCAAGCATTTCTTTACTCCCTTAATCATGGGAATAGGTTTCTCTCGTGTATTCTTTTGGTATACTCTACAAGTGTATATTTTCATCCCTTAGATCTTTCTCTGAACTCAGAAGTAGGTATCCAATCTGGCCAGTAGGTATATTTTACTAAATAAACCACTATTTTACTTCTTGGGGAATGTACCCCTCTGTGCAAAAGATTGCAACTCAGTTCTTGCCTTTAAGGAGTTTGGAAAGTTGTGGAAAAAACACAGTGTTTTTTTACCAAGTACTTTTATAGCCATTTTATTTAATTTTCATGACAAAACTAGTGGAAGGTTAAGTTAAAAGTAGTAGGGTGGAGAACAGAGTGGTGAGGAGCATTAGTAAGTTTTTGAAAAAAGAAGTCTGATAATAGATTCCATGTGAGACTAATACAGAAGTGTAAAGGCCTGAACTAGGGCAGCAACTAAGAATGGAGAAGGGATAGATACGAGTTTTTGAAGGGGAAAAAAAAGTCAAGATTCTTGACAGAATAGATATGGCATATTAAGGAATAGAGGGAGTTGTTGAAAATGTCTGTCAGGTTTTGAGTCTAGATAAGTGAAAGAATAGGCGAGAACAAGAATTTAGGAAGGGACATCAGTTGAACAGAGAAAATGATTTTAGTTTGGATCAAGCTAAATATACTGCTATAGTAGAAAAACTCAAAAATGCTGAGGCATTTGTAATTTTGGCCATTGAGATCAAAGCTAGAGATAGAAATTTCAGAGTAAGCCAGTGAAAAACTACAGCAACAAAGAGGGAGAAAAAAAAAAGGAAGGGGTAGATGAATTAAGTGTGGCAAAATATTGTTGAATAGAAGGGCTGAATATATACTTGAAGGTTTTCAAAATGAAAGAAAAGCAAAGGAAAGAAAGAATAGTGAGCGAGTGCCAGCAGGGGGTTTAAGCCACTTTGCTTAAAATGTGAAAAATAGGGTGCTAACTTAAAGGACCTATCAGATAAAAGGAATGAACGATTTGAAGAAGGTGAGTATAAGGTGCGAAGACAAGGGAGATACATCAGAAGTGAAATCTTTTCAGAAGTTGGAAAAGGATAACAATATCGTTCAGTGCTTCACTGACTTTAACATGCTTATAAAGCACCTGAAAAGCTTGTTTAAAATGCCAGTTCTGAATCACCAGGCCTGGGGGAAAAGGGCTGATTAGGGCTGCCAGATAAAACACAGGATGCCCACTTGAATTTGAATAATTTTTTAGTGTAAATATGTCTCAGCCAGTTAAATTTAGATTTCAGAGAAGCAACAAATGATCTTTTATTTTATTTTTTTATTTTATTTATTTTATTTTTTATTTTTAATAATATATAATAATATTTTATTATATATATAATTAAATATATAATTAAATAATATATTTTATTATATTTATATTTATCTTTTTTAAATTTTTTATTTATTTATTTTTACAAATAATCTTTTAGTATAAATATGCCTCAGATATTTCATGGGACATTCTTATACTTAAATTTCAAATATTGCACCGGAAATATTATTATTATTATTATCACAAATTCAAACTTAACTGGGTATCCTGTATTTTTATTTACTAAATCTGATGAACCTAGTGATATTCTGAGAATCTACATTTATAGTAAGCTATCATGGGAGCTGATGCTACTGGTCTATGCAACACACTGTCCAGTATGGTAGATACCAGCCACATATGGCTATTTAAATTTAAATTAAATTACATTTAAGAAATTCCTCAGGCACACTAGCAACATTTCAAGTGTTAAATTATGGGTATATGTGGCTAGCATCTAACTGAATTATACAACACAGGCAAAGAACATTTCCATCATGTCAGAGGTCTGTTGCACAGCACTGCACAAATGAGAATTTAGAAAGAGCAGACTTATTTTCTTTCTTAAGAATCTAGGTACTTCAAAATGGTTTCCAAAACAAAAGTCATTCTTCAATTTCAGTAAGTATTTAAATCTGCCCGGTTTTTTGCTATTATTAAAAATACTATCATTGGATAGATTATAATTTCTAATTACATAGTCTTTGAATCAATATATGAATCTATTGCTTTCTTAAAAATTCTTACAATTTGGGGAGCCTGGGTGGCTCATTCGTTAAGCGTCTGCCTTCAGCTCAGATCATGATCTCAGAGTGCTGGGATCAAGCCCCTCATGGGGTTACCTGCTCAGCGAGAAGCCTGTTTCTCCTTCTCTCTCTCCCGCTCCTTGTGCTCCTTCTCTTCCTGTGTCTTTCTCTCTGTGTCAAAGAAAACAAAACAACAACCAAAAAAAAACAACAAAAACTAAAAAACCCTCGTAATTGGATACCCAGTCAGTTCTCATAATCTAGAATGCAACGTTTCAGAGCTTTCCCCATTGAAGCCAGTAGTGGGTAGAGGCTGCGGGAAACTAAGCACATATGAAGCAAACTCCAGTCTTATTTGGGGCAGGGTTGCCTTTTGATTCAAAGGAGTAAAGACTGGCTTCTAACTTTTTTATGATGAGAAAAACTGATGGAAGTAACCCCTTGTCCCCTGCTGCTGCTACACATACACTTAAAGATAGCATAAAATAAAGATGTTCTTGAATTACCAACTTGGTTTACTCTGAATAAGTGGATAATTTATAAAATAGCGTGACAGATGTATATAAGTAGATAAATATGGCTTCACACTTCTTGATTACATCAGAAATAGTCCTATTCACAGTCAATAGTGTGCAGCTTAACTACATAGTTCAAGATAAATAAGTACACTCACTTTGCCCTCCTAATTATTTTTTTTAAAGATTTTATTTATCTGACGAGAGAGAGTATACACAAGACACAAGCAGGGGAGCAGGAGAGGGAGAAGCAGGCTCGCCGCTGAGCGGAAGGCCTGATGTTGGGCTTGATCCCAGGATTCTGGGATCATGACCTGAGCCAAAGGCAGACACTTAACGACTAAGCCACCCAGGCGCCCTTGCCCTCCTAATTTATAAAACCACCATCAAATCTTGGTGGTTATTTGCAATATATATTTCTTTTTTTCTTTTTTTTTTTTAACATTTTATTTATTTTTTTGACAGAGAGAGACAGAGAGAGAGAAGGAGCACAAGGAGGGGGAGTGGGAGAGGGAGAAGCAGGCTTCCTGATGATGAGGGAGACAGATGTGGGACTTGATCTCGGGACCTGGGGTTATGACCTGAGCTGGAGGCAAATGCTTAACGACTGAGCCACCCAAGTGCCCCATAAAATGTATTCCTTGATAAAAATATAAATAATAACATAAGGACTTCGAAAAATTGTGGTAATAACATGAAGATATTTACTAATTCTAATTTCACATAACATTGAAATTCAAAATATATATCCATTGAAGTGAATCACAGAACTAACTGATTTAAACTATTATGAGGTCTTCATTGAAATCCTCATAAGTTTAAAATTTAAGTGAAATAGGAAAAAACCTTGCAATGGAAATTTACTTTTTTATAGTTTTTTTTTTAAAGATTTTATTCATTTACCTGACACAGAGAGATCACATGTAGGCAGAGCAGCAGGCAGAGAGAAAGGGGGAAGCGGGCTCCCCGCTAAGCAGAGAGCCCGATGCGGGGCCCGATCCCAGGACCCTGAGACCATGATCTGAGCCGAAGGCAGAGGCCCAACCCTCTGAGCCACCCAGGCGCCCCGGAAATTTACTTTTTTAAAAGATTTTATTTATTGAGGGCAAGAAAGAGAGAGTACATGAGCAGGGAGAGAGGCAGAGGGAGAGGAAGAGTGAATCTACAGCAGACTCCCCACTGAAATGCAGAGCCTGACGCAGGGCTCAATCTCCTGACCCTGAGATCATGACTTGAACTGAAGCCATTAGTTGGCCGCTTAACCAACTAGCCACCCAAGGTGCCTGCAATGGAAATATTTTTAGTATGAGATCATTTTATATAATTTTATAATATTCCTGTTTTGGATTGAGAGAAAGCTTGTAGAAAATATGACTATTTCCTATAGATAACAGAAAGTATAGCTCCTGGGAAGAAAATTCACTTTATTTTCAAATGCCATTATAAAAATTATTTCTGTTGGGGTACCTGGGTGGCTCAGTTGGTTAAGCATCTTCCTTTAGCTCACGTCGTGATCCAAGGAGCCTGGGATCGAGCCTCGCATTGGGCTCTCTGCTCTGAGAGGAGTCTGCTTCTCCCTCTCCCTCTGCAGCTTGTGCTCTAGCTTGTGCTCTAGCTCTGCTTGTGCTCTAGCTCTCTCAAATAAGTAAAATCTTTAAAAAATAAAAATTATTTCTGTCTTAAATTGTTACTTTTAAACTTCTTTGAGCCTAAAGTGATTTTAAATGCTCAGTCATAGAATTTGCTACATATAATTTTGATATTATTTTAGTGTCATAAGAAAAATTAGTTGATTAATAAAATGTTTCTCCTGTTTATTATAGCAAGTACAGATGAAGTTCAGGTTCCCCCAGGAAATATTGATCAAGTTGCGGTTGTGGCCACCAATGTTCTGTTTTTTGTGGTTCTATTTATCTTTGCCCTTTTTGAAACGTAAGTTTTATTTTGTCTTCATCAAATCACATTATATAAATAATGCAACTTATAATAATGAATACAAATTATAATGAATAATAATGAATATGAATTATTACGAATAATAATGAATAATGCAATTCTTAATACAACATTAATCAGGTATATCGATGTTCTCAAAAACTTTATGTAAGCATATTTTTTGTCATGATGAAAAAAGTACATATAAATTTTATGCTTTTAACCTGAATACAGTTTAATACTTATCTGTAATCTTACTACTTTATCTCACTTCCTTATAAAGGAATCTGTTCACTAATCTTTCTTTCCTTTTTCTGAGTTTTATATATATATATTTAATATAGTTCTAAAACTTCAGTGCCATGATTTTTTTTTTTTTAAGATTTTATTTATTTACTTGACAGAGAGAGATCACAAATAGACAGAGAGGCAGGCAGAGAGAGAGAGAGAGAGAGAGAGGTAAGCAGGCTCCCTGCCGAGCAGAGAGCCCGATGCGGGACTTGATCCCAGGACCCTGAGATCATGACCTGAGCTGAAGGCAGCGGCTTAACCCACTGAGCCACCCAGGCGCCCCTCAGTGCCATGATTTAATTAACTTTAGGCTATATAACTATCTACTTATATTTACATGTATTGGGTTCAGTCTGGCAATGTTAATTCTATTCAAGCTCTGATCCTGAAAAAAAAAAGTAGTATATTACAAAATCCTTGACTTGTGTAGGTTTTGTTGACTGTTAGCTATCATATGGCTTTCTATTTTTAAAATGCCTTTCCATTTTATTGTAAAAATAGTACATTCTTGGTATAAATATTCTAAACTCTATAACTGTATCTCCACATCCACTTCTTTCCCTGGAAGTAACCACTGCTAATATTTCAGTATTAATTTTTCAAAATTTTTTTCTATATAACTATAAGTAGTGGGGTGTGTGTGTATATTAAATCAACATAGAATATGGACATCACTTGAAAATTTGGTTTATTCCTTTGTAATCATTGTAACATTTTTATGCCAGTACATGTAGATTTGCTTGATTTTTTATTTTTAAAATTATTGAAGTATGTGAAAATTTCAGTTCATCTGATTGGGGGGCATTTTTAAAAATTGTGGTAAAATATACATAACATAAAGTGTACCATTTTAACTGTTTTTAATTGTACAATTTAGTGGCATTAAGTCTATTCACATATGTTGTACAACCATAACCCCTATCCATTTCCAGAATCTTTTCCTCATTCTAAATAGAACTTTTACACCCATTAAACAGTAGGTCCCCAGTGCCCCTCACCCAGCCCCTAGTAGCCTTTATTCTACGTTCTCTGTGGGTTTGCCCAATCTAGGTACCTCAAATAAATGGAATCCTACAACACATTTCCTTTTGTCCTTTTGTGTCTTGCTTATTTCACTTAGCAAGATGGTTTTTTTTTTTTCTTAAGATTTTATTTATTTATTTGACAGACAGAGATCACAAGTAGGCAGAGAGGCAGGCAGAGAGAGAGGAGGAAGCAGGCTCCCTGCTGAGCAGAAAGCCCGATGTGGGGCTCGAACCCAGGACCTGGGATCATGACCTGAGCCGAAGGCAGCGGCTTAACCCACTGAGCCACCCAGGCGCCCTAGCAAGATGTTTTTAAGGTTCATCCATATTATAGCATATATTCGAATTTCATACCTTTTATGGCTAAATATGGCTCCATTGTGTGTATATACCAGTTTCATTTATCCATTCATCTATCAGTGGATTTTTGGGTTATTTCCACCTTTCGGCACTTGTGAATAATACTATGATGCTGTGATGAACACTGGTGTACAGGTATATGTTTGAGTCCCTGCTTTCAGTTCTTTTGGTTATATACCCAGAGGTGGATTTGCTGAATCATACGGTAATTCTATGTTTAACTTACTGAGAAACTACCAAACCATTTTCCACATCAGCTCTTCTGATAATCAAATTAAAAATGGTGATTTTTTTTTTTAAGAATGAGTATCTTAAATGTATTTCTTTTTTTTTTTTTTTGAAGATTTTATTTATTTATTTGACAGAGAGAGAGATCACAAGCAGGCAGAGAGGCAGGCACACAGAGGGGAAGCAGGCTCCCCGCTGAGCAGAGTCCGATGCAGGGCTCAATCCAAGGACCCTGAGACCATGACCTGAGCCAAAGACAGAGACTTAACCCACTGAGCCACCTAGGTGCCCCAATATATTTCAATTTGATTTTGTAGCCAATTAATAGAGGAGATAGAGAGTAAGAAAAGAAGCTTGGCAAGGAAGGAGACAGTCATATAGAAGAAGAACAACATTCAGCAGTAAGGAAAGAAGGGTACCTGGGTGGCACAGTCAGTTAAGCATCTGCCTTCAGCTCAGATCATGATCCTAGAGTCCAGTGATTGAGCCCCCTGTTGGGCTCCCTGCTCAGAGAGGAGTCTGCTTCTCCCTCTCCCTCTGTCACTCCCTCTGCTCCTTCTCCCTCTCTGTCTCTCTCTCACTCACTCTCGCAAATAAATTAATTAAATCTTCCAAAAAAAAAAAAAAGGAGTAGGGAAAAAAATACATTCAGAAATAGGGATGAAAGAGACTGAGGAAGAAAAATCCAGCAAGTTTCTAATAACTTAATTATAGTAACATTGTTACTATTATGTTGTTACTTATTTCAATGAAATTAAAAAGAAACCAATTTAAACCGATTTAACCATGCTAGTTAGTTAGAATGGTAAGAATTCAGTTTGTTTCTTTTCCTGCCCTTCAGAATTTTTGCAATGTGGATATATTACTTATATAATCAGAATAAATATTAGTAAATAAAAAATACAAACAGCCTAACTTAGTAGCTAGTGCACATAGCAACAAAATGTGCTTAAAATATGTTAATTTTTTTTTAATGTAGAGCTGGTGTCATTTCTAAAAGGGGTGCAAATTCTTGAATATATCAGTATTGTTATTAAAGCTTCTATTTCACATTTCTAATGCCTATGATTTAAATTTAAAAAAATTTTTTGTTTCTTAGAATTGTTACTCCATTAACAATGGATATGTATGCCTGGACTAGAGAACAAGCTGTATTATATGATGGAGTAATACTTGCTGCTCTTGGAATTGAGGCGGTTATTATTTTCATGGGGATTAAATTACTTTCCAAGAAGTAAGTTATATGTCTTTGATTTTGTTTCAGTGAATTTTAATAATATTCTTTTTTTAAAGATTTTATTTATTATTTATTTGACAGACAGAGATTACAAGTAGGCAGAGAGAGAGGAAGGGAAGCAGGCTCACTGCCAAGCAGAGAGCCTGATGTGGGTGGGGCTCGATCCCAGGACCCTGAGATCATGACCTGAGCCGAAGGCAGGGGCTTTAACCCACTGAGCCACCCAGGCACCCCTGTTTCAGTGAATTTTAAAATAGACTTTTAAAAAAGTCTTTTTTCTAAAAAAGTGAAAAATGAAACAGAGCAAACAATGTAAACAACTGTGTTTGTAAAATACCTTAAAGTTTTTCTCACATTGTGTATTACTTTTAGTCCTTGAATTGTTGCAAACAGATTTAAAGTTTATTAAGAGAGCATGATATTTGTATACCGTATGGCATATTCTTTGGTAAAGCAAGATATTTTACAAAGTGAATTAATTTCTTCTAACATATCTTTTGTATATTATGGTTTATTTAAAGTATTTCTTAAAGTGTATTTTATAAAATTCTATTCTGCTGTATAGGTTGTACAACAGAAAAGATTCAATGGTTAAGTCTGGAAAATTCTGGTTAAAATTACCAAACTTCTTTTACTCTAAAATTTCCAAATCTTCAGTGCATATATATAATATCACCATAATGACAAAGACATTATGTAGCATTTCTCAAAGTTACTTGTAACTTTGACCACAGAACATTCCTTTTCTAAAATTTTTTAAAAGATTTTATTTATTTATTTGAGAGAGAGAGAGCAGGAGCATGAGCAGAGGGAGGGGGAGAAGCAGACCCCCTGCTCAGTAGGGAGCCGGCTGGGCTGCAGGGCTGAATTCCAGAATCCCAGGATCTCAACCTGAGCCCAAGGCAGGCACTTAACAGACTGAGCCACCCAGGCACCCCAAGAACATTGTTTTAAAGAAGCATTTTGTAAAACTACAACTACAGTAACACGCTTTGGGGAAAGTACTTGTATAAAATTAAGTTCATTCATATAGTCTAAGATGGCACATTAGTTGATGAATTTAGACAATTCTAAGACTTTAATTATTCCTAAAATGCTTTAATAATACTTTAGAACTTTAGGGGCACCTGGGTGGCTCAGTCGGTTAAGCATCTGCCTTCTGCTCAGGTCATGATCCCAGCGTCCTGGGATCGAGACTGCTTCTCCTGTCTCCTGCTCATGCTCTCTCTCTCTCACTCTCTCTCTCTCTCAAATAAATAAATTTTTAAAATCTTTTAAAAAATACTTTAGAACTTTATAAAGTTCTAAAATCAATTAGCAAATCTTGAGTCCGTGTGTAGGGTTAAGCGCAATGGGAGATACTATGAAGATTCCTATGTTTATAGACCCGAATAGAGGAGCCAAAATACAGATACAAACATAGACATAGATTTATATTCAAAATAAATAATAGTAAATGCATTACAGAGTAGAGCAGTCCTGCTGATAGGCATTCTTACAAATTGTCCTACTCATACCTTCAAAGAGCTTGTATGCTATTGGGTAGGAAAACCAATAAATAAAAATGTGAAATCAGGTAGTGATAAGTACTATGAAGAAGAATGGAGAGAGGAAGAAAATAAAGAGTAGCAAGGGCAGGGTTGGGAGAGAGCAGCAGTGTTAGAAAGAAACAGGAAAACAAATTTGGCTAGGGCAGAATGAAAGAAATGGCAAATGAGAGAATTGGACAGTCTGTAAGAATGCCTATCAGCAGGACTGCATTACTCTGTAATGCATTTACTATTATTTATTTTGAATATAAATCTATGTCTATGTTTGTATATGTATTTTGGCTCGTCTATTCGGGTCTATAAACATAGGAATCTTCAAATGGGAGAACATCAGGTTAGAAAGATGTGAATCCTTGTAGGTATTCTGAGGGTGATGTGAAATGAAGTGTTTGGGTTTGTATATATCATTTTAGAAGTCTTTTTTTAAAGATTTTATTTATTTGAGAGAGAGAGTGAGCAAGAGAGAACATGAGCAGGGTGGCAGGGGGAGAGAGAGAAGCAGACTCCCCACTGAGCAGGGAGCCTGATGCAGGACTTGATCCTAGGACCCTGAGATCATGGCATGAACCAAAGGCAGACACTTAACCAACTGAGCCCCCTAGGTGCCCTGTTTTAGGAGACCTTTGGTCTTGTTTGTTTATTTCACTTTTATTATAGAAAATTTCTAACATATACAAGGGAATAGAGAGCATCATGTACTGAATTTCTAATATCCATTACCCAACTTCAACAATTATCAGTCCTTGGTAAGTGTGATTCATCTGCCTACTCCACAGGGAGGCTGCTTGAGTTTCTCTTCCTCTGCCCCTCCCCCCAGTGCATGCACACATGCGCTCTATTTCTCTCTCTCTCTCTCTCTAAAATAAATAAATCCTAAATAAATAAATAACAAAAACAAATTTTAAAATTAAGTGATTTCTGGATATCCAAGCAGTATTCAAATGTTCTCTATGGTTGCAATAGTTTTTAAAATTTGTTTTATTTCATACTGTCTTATTTTGTTTCACGACTTAACTTGACTCAGGCTCTTAAGTTTCTTAAGCCTTTTAATCTATACATTTATTTCTCTCTCTTTTTTTCCCCTTCCAAATTGAAGAAACCAGGATGCATGTTTTATAGTTTCTCGCATTTTGGATCTTGCTGATTGAGTGAATCCCTGTGGTGTTTTTGTTCTTGTTTTTGTTTTTTTACATTTTCCTGTGTTTACTATATTTCTCAAAAATTGGTCCTTAGATCTAGAAGCTTGATGAAATTTAAGTTCAATTTTTCGGCAAGAATATACTTTATAGGTGGTATTATATGCTTATATCATGAGAAATGTTACATTTTGTTTATCTCTTTTTATACTGTTAGTGACTGTCAAGCATTCCTAGATTCATTAATTTATTAATAGATCATTATACAATGCTGGTTTTTAATTCTGTCATGTCTTTATTTAATTTTTTGGAATATTTTCTTTAAAGAGAACCTTCTTATCACCAATTATTTGGTTATCTTGAGGTGCAGTTTGTATAGGAAAGATAAGATGACTACTTCCTTTTATTAAATGATTTTTTTAAATAATGATTCAGCTTCCTAACATCCTTTAAAAGTAACCAAGAGTATTTTATTTTAATATAATATGAATTCATAGATTATAACATTTTTATGTGTTTTAATCCATTGTCATTACTATTATTTTTGGTATTCACACTGTTATGTTTTTGGCCAGCATCTTCAAATTGGCTCAGAGTACCTTTATCTAGGTAGTGGGAGGGGCCTAGTAGTCACCTCTAGCATCTAATGCTTCTGGTATGAAAAAATATCCAGACTCATCTTTTTCTTTTTTTAAAAGATTTATTTATGTATGTATTAGAGAGAGAGAGAGCAGGAACAGAGAAGGGGCAGAGGGAGCAGCAGACTCCCTGTAGAGCTGGGAGCTCATCCTGGGGCTTGATTCCAGGACCTAAGATCTTGAACCTGATCCGAAGGCAGACACATAACTGACTGAGCCACCTAGGCACCCCTCCAGGCGCATCTTAAATGTTTTCTGTTCTAGATCTGAAATCAGTTGGTTCTTTTTAGTGGAAAATTATATTTAACATTCATATTATTTGGTATATGACTAAAAGGATCAAGATATTATATCACAGTTTTAAAATATAAAAGTAATGGAACTATGTAATACTGTTTTGTTTTTAAATTACAAACTTTCTGATCTTTCACAGGATTGGCGAACGTGCTATTCTACTGGGAGGACTCATCGTTGTATGGGTCGGCTTCTTTATCTTGTTACCCTGGGGAAATCAGTTTCCCAAAATACAGTGGGAAGGTATAACCATACACAATTCTATAATGTTTGCCCCTGTTATTCATCTAAAAGTAGCAAGTAATGCACTGTGCTAATTTTGTTTTAACAGATTTACATAATAATTCAATTCCTAATACCACATTTGGGGAAATTATTATTACTCTTTGGAAATCTCCAAGAGAAGATCACAATGAAGGACCAACTGGTTGCCCAACTGAACAAACCTGGTGCTTCTACACCCCCATGATCCATCTGGCCCAGTTCCTCACATCAGCTGTGCTAATTGGAATAGGCTATCCATCCTGTAATGTTATGTCCTATACATTATATTCAAAAATTCTGGGACCAAAACCTCAGGTGAGTCATTTGCCCTGATATTGCTATTGCAATTATATGAAATAGAGTTGTAAGCACTCACATTTTTTGCTACCATTCTCTATTTTCACACAAGCTGACTTGGTGGATTTTTATCGTATTCAGCCCTTTTTAAAATTATTTCATTTTTTTTATTTTAGAGAGAGAGAGAAAGAGAGAAAGCACCAGAGTAAGGGGAGGGGTAGAGGAAAAGGGAGAGAATCTCAAGCTCACTCCGTGCTGAGTGTGGAGCCTGGTGTTGGGCTCTATCTCACAACCCTGAGATGATGTTCTGAGCCAAAACCAAGAATTGGGCACTTAACCAACTGAGCCACCCAGGCGCCCCCTCAAGTTTTATTTCTGACTCATCTTTTTAGTAGAAGTTGTTTAAATGGTCACAAAGTGAAAATATGAAGGGGCGCCTGGGTGGTTCAGTGGGTTAAAACCTCTGCCTTCGGCTCAGGTCATGATCCCAGGGTCCTGGGATTGAGCCCCACATCGGGCTCTCTGCTCAGTGGGGAGCCTGCTTCCCCCACCTTCTCTGTCTGCCTCTCTGCCTACTTGTGATCTCTGTCTGTCAAATAAGTAAAATCATTAAAAAAAAAAAGTGAAAATATGAATTTCTTCCTTAAAAATTGCACTGATAGTTTTACATTTTGAGGACAGAAATTAGTATTTCTACTAATGCAAGACAAAGAGAAAAGAAAATTTTTAATACTGTGTTTTTAAGCTATAATAGCAGGTAAAGCATTTCTGAGGTTTTTAAAATATAAAATTGTATTTTCAAATTTTCAAAATCAAGAATAAAAGCAAATTACAAAAGCAATGTATGATAGTTGTAACAAAAGCCAAATGGTTTGAAGTGTGTATGGCAGAAAATGAAGGCTCCCCTTATCCTCAATACACTAAAGACCCCTGTTCACTTCATTTGCATTTTTCAATACCTATTCAAGCATATGTGCACTCTTGACTTTTTAAAAAAAGATAACACAGAATATATCACATATACATAAATTTTTTTCCATCTTGAATTTTTTACAGTAGCCATAGCTTTCTTTCCATGTTAGTGCTTATAGATGTTCTCATTATAAGATCTTACTTGATATAAGACCTTATTCTTTTAAACAACTGATTAGCATTCCATTCATTAAATATACCATAATTTATTTACTTAATCCATCATTGATGGACAGTTAGGTGGTTTTCAGTTTGAGGATATTAAAAGAATTGCTGCACTGTACATTCTTAGGTAGATTATTTGGGGTATAGTAGTTGGAAGAGTGACATTTTGGTATAGTGAAAAGTGGTATAGTGGAGTCAGCCAACCATCCCTTCAAATATTTTGGACAAGTTGCTTGAATTTTCTGGGCTTCACCTTCCATGTTTGTTAAGGATCCCCATTTAATTTAATTAATTTATCCAATATCAATTGTAGAAACTTGTGAGTGTTGGAAACAATACATGTAAAACACCTAGCACAGCACTTGGAAGATAGGGAGTATAAAATAAATGTTGGCTATAAAGGATAATAAATAAATCATATTGTTTCCAGGGCTTCAGCAGACACTGTTTGTCCCTTTATACTACTATATTTTTCTTAAACTGACTAATCAAGTAAGTTTATTGTTCATTATTTGCTGTATTTATACAGAGGCATTTTATATATTTCAAAAATCAAAGATGGAGAAAGTGATTCTTGTGAGTTTATTATAGTTTGCTAATAGTATCATCATTATTAGTAGTGGTCGTACTAATAGTAGTAGTAGTATCATCCTATTTTTAAAATAGCTAAACCTGAATATCAATCAGCTTCTCCTTCCCTCTCCCTGCCACAGGGTGTGTACATGGGCTGGTTAACAGCTTCTGGAAGTGCAGCACGGATTCTTGGACCTGTGTTCATCAGCCAACTGTACACTTCCTGGGGCCCACGATGGGCATTCAGCCTTGTGTGTGGAATAGTGGTACTTACCATCCTGCTCCTGGTTGCAGTATACAAAAGACTCATTGCTTTTTCTGTAAGGCATGGAAGGATTCAAGAGTAACGTAACTAACTCTGCAATGGAAAGTACTTTGTATGGGACTTCCTCTTCCAGGACTCTGCTAGATCATTGATATGAGTCAGATTCCAAAAGTCAGGCTGCAAATATTGTATATTTTGAATAACAAGAACATACATTGAATAATTCAGGGAATTCAATGTATAATTGGGAATAGTAAGATAATATTAAAACACTCTGGTTCATAATTTCCTTCTTTCAAAAGATATTCTATCATAACATCTCTTTTGGGGTGCATGAACTCATGAGTGAATGGACAATGGTTTATAAATAGGAAGTTGTACTTTTAGCTTAGACTGCAGAGGTGTCATTAAAATAATGAGAAAATATGCAGTGAAATCATAGGGAGAATTCTGTATGAATTACCTATAACAAAAAAAAAAAAAAAAGAAATTACCTAAATAGAAGTATCTCTGTTTGAAGATACCTACTTTTTATTTATTTAAAAATGCAATTTCTATTATCAAATTTCCTGTGAAATAAGAATCATGACTCTTAAATTTTCTATTTACCATGGCCTGCTGTTCTACCTGATGTTCTATGTCATTATTTTTAATATTATACCTTTCGCCCTATTTTAGTTCAGGATCTCACTAAGTAACCCCTAAGTTAATAGGTAAGCACAAATAATGCTAATACTTGAGCAATAAAGAGGAGTAAGAGATCAAGATGAATTACACTATCTTCAATAGGACTAATTACAATTTTCTTTCAAGTACTACTAATAATAACTCACTTTAGGAACATGAGCCAAGTGTGTTACAGTATACATATACTGAACAGCAAACTGTGTATTAAAATTACTGGCATTTTTCAACTCCCTTAAATTCTGGAGAAAAACTATCACTTCAGTTATTTACTTTTCCCATCTCTCGGTAGTGACAGGGAAGACACAACAGTTTTCAAACTATGTGCAGCTATTCAGAACTGCAGAATTTTAAATTGGCATGGGCCATGACAGCCCCAGTCTAGCTAGGCTAATAAATATTTGAGGTAAAATTGCTTTACTCTGTCAGTTTACTGAGTTTACTTGAAGTTGGCTAAATCACACTCTCTATGTATACATTTCTACCTCTACATATGTTGAATGCTGATAAGAGGAACTAGTATAGAATTATGTATATGGATGATCAATATTACCAAAAAATGCAAAAATATTTCTAAATATTTTACCAAATGTTTCCTACTCTAAGTTTTATTTTCAAATCTCAAAGTAATTAAGTAAACACTATAATCTGCACTTTATACTGTTTACTGTACTCTTGTGGTTTTTTTCCCTTTTTTTTCTTTTCTTTTTTTTTGGACTTGAACAAAGAAATTTATTTCTCACAGTTCTGGAGGATAGAAGTCTAAGATCAAGGTTGTCAGCAGGGTTGGTTTCTTCTGAGATCTCTCTCCTTGGCCTGTAGAGATACACCTTCTCCCTGTATCTTTTGTTTGTTTGTTTGTTTTTCCAGCTTTATTGGGATATAATTTACATATAACATTGTGTAAGTTGAAGGTGTACAATGCATTGATTTGATGAATTTATATATAGCAAAATGGTTACCGCCATAGCATTAGCTAACACTTCTGTCTATCCTACCTGTCGTATCACATAATTATCCTTTCTTTTTTGTGGTGAGAACATTTAAGATCTACTCTCAGCAACTTTTAAGTACAAAATACAGCATTATTAATTGTGATCACCATGCTATAGAGTAAATCCCCAGAACTTATTTATCTTATGATAGGAAGTTCTCTGACCAACATCTCCCCATTTCCTCCACCCACAAGCCCCTGTCAACTATCACCCATTCTCTGCCTCTAATAGCTCAGCTCTTTTAGATTTCACATATAAGTCTCTGTCTGACTGATTTCATAATGGCCTCAAGTTCCATCCATGTTGCCACAAATGGAAGGCTCTCCTTTCTCATGGCTAAATAATATTCCATTATATACACACATCTTCCTTATCCATTCCCCCGTTGATAGACATCTAGGTTGTTTCCCTGTTTTGTCTTTTGTGAATAATGCTGCAGTGAACATGGGAGTGCAGATACCTCTTTGAAATCCTACCTTCATCTCCTTTGGATATATACCCATAGGAGGGATTGCCATGCCGTATGGTAGTTCTTTATTTTTTGAGGAACTTCCATTCTGTGTTCCACAGTGGCTGCACCAATTTACATTTCTACCAACAGTGCACAAGGGTTCCTTTTTCTCCACATCCTCATCTATACTTGTTATTTATTGTATTTTTCATACTAGCCATTTCCACAGGTGCTAGGTGATACCTCATTATGGTTTTCATTTGCATTTCCTTGAGAATTACTGATGTGGAACATCCTTTCATGTCTCTGCTGGCCATATATATATATATATGTCCTTTGGAAAAATGTCTGTTTAGAAACTCTGCCCATTTTTAAAAAAGCTTTTCTTTTTTTTTTTTAAGCTCTATCCTCAACATGGGGCTTGAACTCCCAACCCTGAGATCAAGAATTGCATGCCATATGGACGAAGCCAGCCAGGTGCCCCTCCTCTGCCCATTTTTAAATCAGACTATTCAGCTTTTTTGCTATTGGAATTTGCTGTACTCTTATATCCAACTTCTTTAGCTCTACTGGAAAGCTTAATCTGACAGAAATTATCCTGATTAAATTTTAGAGATTGTTTTGACTCATCTCCACCTCCCTTAGCAAGACCACTTCAGTTAGCCTTATCAGAACCATAGTTAGGTGTCTGGCTGTTTGGTCAAGTCCTGGGATCTCTCTTTCCTGATGTTCTGCAGTTCTTTCCTCAGTCTTACATTTGTTGGGTAACTTCTAATCCTAAAGAGTGAACTCCACCCTTGGTTTAGATAGTATGTGTGGTAGAAATAACAATAATGGTGATGATGAAAATAATAGACCATGTTTAGAGAATTCTTTCCATATTGCAGGTAATATGTAATATACAGTTTAATTTTCACAGCCATCTTATAAAGCAAAGATACTGTTGTGAGTCCCATTTTACAGAAAAAGGAACAGAGATATAGAGAAGTTAAGACACTTGTCTAAGTAACAGTCTGTCTTTAGACTCCACACTCTAAACCACTAAATTTGTTATAGTGGGGAAAAGAGCCCAGAAAGTTGCAAGAGCAGTTAATTGTGTATTTTAGCATTAAATTAAGTTAGGTATACCAGTGAATCATATTAGCAGAAATATTTGAAAAATGTAATTTGAACCCGACTAACTGGAGCTATTTAATCTTAGCAGAGTAGACTGTTTCTGTGCAAGAGTATGACATAGAGAAGTTTCCCAACTTCCCAAGATTTATAATATTAAATAAAATTCAGATAAACTATAACCTTGCAAAAATGACTAACACCTTTCTTTTTAGTAAGAGTGCTTTCTTTTCTGGGTGATTATACCACCACACATCTTGGCATAGAAGAAGATGAGGAAGTGACATGGGGTTGAGGACAGGGCAGGGAGATAGATTTGAGGAAAAAATCACTAGTTAAGGTCTTGAGTGAGACAAGTGGAGTCTAAGTTGAAAAAGATGACAGGAGACCATAAGATATGAAAAATTGCTGAAAACAGTTTGTATTTAGAATGGTTTTTGAAAACCTAATCTTAGAGGATTTTTATATTTGAAGGGATTTATAATTTCACAAGGCATCTCCATGTTACCTTGCTAAGCTGGCCTGCATTCACACTCCCCCAGTTATCTTGCCTAAAGTGAAATAGATATGTATGTAATTTTTGTTTTGGGGAGTGTAAACTATTTTATCTGCATCTGCTCAAGAATAGATTTTTAACTTATTGTGAGAGGATATTTTCAGTACCATTTTCGTCTATAGATTTATTTGTAAGTTAATGTATTTTACATTGTGAATGTACACTTTCTAATAAAAAATTACTATGTATATGTATCTTAAGCCTTAAAATTATTTATTCATACTTTCAACACCAGTTCAAGGGGTACCTATTATGTACCAATCACCGTGTCATCATTGGGAATAAAGCAGTGAACAAAATACACGGAGCCCCTGCCCTCGTGGGACTTAAATTAATTAGTGAAATGATTACACAAATGATTATGCCTGAAGCCAAGGTGATGCGAGAGAAGTATAGGGAGCTATGAAGGTAACGTGACTCATGGGGGATCTGATCGGAACAGGAAAGTCAGGGACTGTTGTTCTAAAGATGTAATGATTAACTAAGGCTTGGTGGAGAGAATGGTTTGGACTGGTGAAGAGTGAGACAAGTGCATTTCAGGCCAAAGGCAAGGCAGGTGCAAAAACCCTGGAAGTGGTAGGATATTGGGGCATTCATGGGACTACAGATAGGTCTGAGGTGGCTGAACTATAGTGACTGAGGGAAAGTTGTGTTAGTTGAGGCTACAGAGGGAAAATGCAAGGCTTTGTAGACCTCAGGCAGTAGGTCTCCAGGGGTAAGTAAGAGGTATTCTTACTTTAGGCATGGTTAGAGTTAGGAGTCCAAAGAATGTCATCAGGACTCTCTTTTTCTTTTAGTTCTACATGCTTGACTTTATTTTCAGGTACTCTCCATTCTGTGGCAAGATGAGCACGGGCAGCCCCAAGTTTGCAACATCTTTGTAACTCATAATACCAGAGAAAAATGGCTCTGGCAGAAGTATCAGAAAAGGCTCAAAGTTGCCAACTTTAACTTGCATACCCATCTGTGAACTGACCAGATGGACAGGGAATGGAATCCTCTACTAATCCAGGCCTGGATCGTTCATCCATTCTGGGAATGCCATCGTCTGTACATTGAAGAGACAGGAGGGGATGAACTGTCAGGCTCAACTTAATTACATAGACTAAGCAAATTTAAAGCTGAATGGAGAAGAGGAGTTTCCACCAAAGAAAGGTCTGTTGAGCTGACAAATATATATGTTTATCCACTATGCCTACACCTCCCAACTGTTCTCACATCATTGCAATCATAGAAAATATTATATGTGCCATTGTGGAAAGTAGATGAAGTTGCTTGTACTCAGCTTCTTCAGACCTACCAATCAAATCAGTGCTCTAAAGGGAGCCTGCTTCCTCCTCTCACTCTCTGCCTACCTCTCTGCCTACTTGTGATCTCTGTCAAGTAAATAAATAAAATCTTTAAAAATACATAAAAATTTTAAAAAAATAAGAAACCCATTGGTCCCCTTTGGAGGTTGCTAGGGCTTTAGTTCTTAATTCTGAAAACCAGAAAATAGATTCAAGAATCTGTTCTGCATTTTGCATATCTAAACTTCAGGGTAATCAAATATTGATGAGGGAAAGTTATTTTCTATAGATGAATCCAAGTTAGGAGTGCCTGGGTGGTTCAGTTGGTTGAGCATCTAACTCTCGATTTTGGCTCAGGTCATGATCTCAGGGTCATGGGATCAAGCCCTGTGACAGGCTCAGTAGGGAGTCTGCTTGAGGATTCTCTCTCCATTTCCCTCTGCCCCTCCCCAACTTGCACACACATGCAGCACACACACACACACACACACACAACACACACACACACGTTAGATTTCATAAGGAATTGAGGGAAAAAAGAGGAAGTGGGCAACATGAGAAAAATTGACTTTGGTGAAAGAGCAAGGTCAGCGGTTAAATGTCGGAGGATCACTGGCAGAGCTTCTAGAACCCAGTTCCATAGCTTCATCAGCATGGCTGTGGGATCTGTGCTGAGCAGGGGTGGCAGTGTCTTTTTTGGGGCAGCTCCTACATTCAGTGATTTAACTGCAAAGCTTGAATCTCTGTCCCTCCTAGATATTCTATGTACCAATACCCTTTAATAAATGTATTCTCTGCTTACCTAACTAGATTAGATTCTAATGTTTGCAACTAAAAACCCTGACTGATACACAGGAGGCAAGAGTAGATGTTTGGAGACAAGCAGTTTACTGCATAGTTCAGATGGGTAATGCTGGTGACCTGGGATTAGGGAATTGGCAGTGGAACTGGGAGTTGAAAGCACAGCATCAAAATATATTTCAGAAGTAGAGTTTACAGGATTAGTTGATTAGATAAAGTAAAAGAAGGTGTTAAGAATGACTTCTAGGGGTGCCTAGTTGGCTCAGTCGGTTAAGCATCTGCCTTTTGCTGAGGTCACAATCCCAGGGTTCCTGGATCAAGTCCCCATCTGCTCCATCCACTCATTCTTTCAATCTCTCTCAAATAATAAATAAATAAAATCTATCTATCTATCTATTTATTTATTTTTAATTAATTTATTTGACAGAGATCACAAGTAGGCAGAGAGGCAGGCAGAGAGAGGAGGAAGCAGGCTCCCTGCTGAGCAGAGAGCCCAATGCGGGGCTTGATCCCAGGACCTTGGGATCATGACCTGAGCTGAAGGCAGAGGCTTTAACCCACTGAGCCACCTTGATCCCAGGACCTTGGGATCATGACCTGAGCTGAAGGCAGAGGCTTTAACCCACTGAGCCACCCAGGCATCCCTAAATAAATAAAATCTTAAAAAATCTAAGAATGACTTCCAGGATTCTGACATGAACAGCCAGATATACAAGTGCCATTTGTGGAATAAATATGGAGGAGGAACAAGAAAATAGTACAGTTGAATTCAATTATATTCTTACAGACAACAAAGGCATGCCAGATAGATCGACCCATAAAACACAGAAAAACTAAATATCCTAAAATGAGCAGAAAGAAATTATGAAATAATGGAAACTTGAAAAAAATGACATAAATCACAATTAGAAATGAGACAATTCCTCAGTGAAATTGAGAAATAAGAGAATATGAAGGTATGAAAGTATTGCTGCCAAAGCTCAGAAAAGAATAAGAAATTTAAAAAATAATCTCAACATAAAGACCAAATTAGAAAGAACATAAGAGTAAATAAGATGCCACAGATAACTTCATAAGGGAAATAAAAGACAAAGGAAAACTTAAAACAACAGAAATAAAAATGATTCCAGAGACAGTGATAGATATAAAAACTAAGCACAGATAACTTAACATATATTGTAGAAGTCTTTGAAGATAACCAAAGCAATGAAACAGAATAAATTCTACAGACTATAATACAAGAAAAATTTGCTAAAATAAAACTCAAACATACATATGAAAAGTATTTGTACTTTCAGTTACCAAGCACCCGAAAAACTGACTCAGAAGATATACTATATTCAGAGACTGGAGATGCAATACTATTATGATATTAATTTATTTCAAATTGATTTATATATTTAATTTAATTTAATATCACAATAAAACCCAGTAGGAACTGAGAAAATGACTCCTAAATTATGATGGAAATGCAAAGGGCCTAGCACATCAAAATAATCCTGAAGAAAGCTGGAAGACCTATACTAATAATACATTTCAAGATTTAATATGAAGATATAGTAACTAGGGCAAAAGTGTTTTCAGCATAAAGAGACAAATAATTCAATGAAACAATAAAAAGTCTAAAAAGAGACATATAATGTCTCTTGATTTTAAGCAAAAGTGTCAAGTAATTTAAATTTTGTTTCTTAGAACCTTAATATTATACATACTTTCCATGCTATTACTAATTACTTGAACATATTTTTTAGACATTGGAACAGCCAACAAATCAGTCATATCAATAAATGCAAATAGGTGGGGTGCTTGGGTGGCTCAGTCGGTTAAACGTCTGCCTTTGGCTCAGGTCATGATCCCAGGATGCTGGGACTGAGCCCCACATTGGGCTCCCCGCTCTGTAGGGAGCCTGCTTCTCCCTCTCTCCCTGCCTGTTGCTCTCCCTGCTTGTGCTCTCCCTCTCTCTCTGTTAAATGAGTGAATAAATAAATAAATAAATGCAAATAGGCTCATCTTTTTTTTTAATATTTTATTTATTTGACAGAGAGAGATTGCAAGTAGGCGGAGAGAGGAGAGGAGGAAGCAGGCTCCCTGCTGAGCAGAGAGCCCGATGTGGGGATCGATCCCAAGACTCTGAGATCGTGATCTGAGCCGAAGGCAGAGGCTTAACCCACTGAGCCACTCAGGCACCCCAAATAGACTGATCTTTAACGAGAAAAAAATATTTTCATCTCTTTTGCTAAGAAATTCAACACTAACTGTGTACAAGAGACATTCCTTAAACAGACACAGAAAGGTTAAAAATAAAATGCTAAGTATGGATGTTCCAGGCCAAGCTAATTCAAAGAAAGCAGGGGTCAACATCTTGACTTCACAAGGCAGAATTCAAGCAAAAAGGAATAAAAAGGCACCAAAGGATACTTCATTATGCTCAGTGTTACAATCACAAAGAAAATGTTAATATTTGTGTCATCAATAAGACATCAATAACTTTTATAAAGCAAAAACTATAAGAAATACTGTTTTTTTTTTAAGATTTTTATTTTATTTCTTTGACAGACAGAGATCACAAGTAGGCAGAGAGGCAGGCAGAGAGAGAGAGGAAGAAGCAGGCTCCCTGCCAAGCAGAGAGCCTGATGCGGGCTCGATCCCAGGACCCTGGGATCATAACCTGAGCCAAAGGCAGAGGCTTTAACCCACTGAGCCATCCAGATGCCCCAAGAAATGCTGTTTTGTCACAATAAAAATTAATTTTAAAAAAGTCTGAGTTCACAAATATACCAAAACAAACACCTTACTAGTTACCTTTGGTAGTTTCTAGAGCACAAACTCTTTTTATTCTGAGAACTAGTAAATAAATGAAAAAATGAAGCTTTGTGCCAGCCTTTTCTGTATCTTCTTTATTTCTGGTTAATGAATGACAGAAAATTCAAAAGGAATGACAGAAATGTCACCATCTTGTAATTCCTAATGAAATCATGAATCTAGGTAGCAGTCATCATTGAATGGAAAACTCATCGAGAACTTTATAATGCGTACATGACGCTGACAGCTTCTGAATCTACTAATCAATCTTAGTATCACAAAAAGAGGCAACAAGTTATCATATGTTCCTAGTAGTAAAAACAGTACCAGCTAAGAACTATTCTTGTCCCTTTCCTTCTCCATCTAACCCCACGCCAATCAAACCTAAGTCTAATCATGCTTCTGGAGCTTTTGGAAAATTCAGAAGATACATTGTAAATGGTACCATTGGGATGCAATCAGTTGATCCTAGAACTTAAGAAATGCTACAGAACATTTCTGTAAAGTTTATCATATGTTTAAACTTTCTAATAAAATGTATTAATAGATAGATAGATAGATAGATAGATAGATAGATATACACACTTTTCAGTCCCATGGCAACAACAGTAAAATCTTATATTAACAAAGTGATGAATAGTCTCTACACAGTCTCTATATAGACTCTCTATATAAAATAGTCTCTTTACATTAAAGAAACACATTTCTTTTTTTTTCTTTAACAAATAAATAGCAGAAAACATGGTAGAGATGGAATAATATTAAAAGATTAATATGCTAAGTGAAGTAAGTCAGAGAGAGAAAGACAAATACTGTATGATCTCATTTATATATGGAATTGAAAAAAACTGAACTCACAGAAACAAAACAGATTGGTGGTTACCAGAGGCAGGGGATGACGGGGGGCAGTGGTTGAAGATAGGGAGTATGGGTGGAAGTGGCCAAAGGGTAAAAATTTCCAGTTATAAGTCCTGGGGATGTACTGTGGTGCCTATAGTCAACAATACTGTATGTTGCTAAAAGAGATCTTAAAAGTTCTCATCACAATTAGCTTCAGTTGTGGTGAGCATAGCAAAATGTGTAGAATCACTACCATTGTACACCTAAAACAAATGTAACATATCTACTAAAAAAAAAAAATGTTTTTAAATAAATACTCCCCCACACACCCTAAATTCTCATCCCAAGAAAACAAAATTGTAACTATGTGAGGTGATTACTGTTAACTAAACTTGTGATAATCATTTTTGTGTACAACCTTTACCTACAACCTTTCATGAAGATAAAGAAATACTAGGGGCAGAACTAAGGTGGAGGAGTAGTCAGGGGACCCTGAGTTTGCCTCATCCTTGGAACACAGCTAGATTAACATCCAACTACTTCAAACAACTAGGAATACAATCTGAGAAAACAATCTGCACAGTTGGAGGGAAAGAACCTGGTGGATGCGAGGTTCAGAGATGTGATTTGGAGGAGAGGAAAGCCCAGCAGCCACAAAGGGAGGGACCCCTTTTCCTGGAGCAAAATCAGAGAGAGGGAGAAAAATGGGAGAGTGCACAGTGGGTTGGGATGGGATAATAAGCCATAGTGAGGAGATACCCTGGGTCGCACAGGGAGAGATCACTCTCCTTATGGAGCGCATTTGGAAGAGCATATTTTGCCTCTCCAAGGACAGGAGGCCAGGCAGGAGCCATTGAGTCAGCAGGGACAGAGGTATGCGCAGAGGTCAGAAAACCTCAACTTTTTACTGTGAGCCACAAGAGGCTTCACCTCTGAGTGTGCACAGAATGGCAGCTTTTCTGAGGCAGAACTAAGGAGAAAGCAGACAAGAGCAGACTGCAGAAAACCTGGCTGCCAATTTTTTCACTGTCTGCCACAAGAGATTTAAGCCTCTGTAATGACTTTTCTGGGACAGAAGGGAGTGGGAGACTGAATTATGTGAAGACGGCTGATAATCTGGTTTCAGCTTTTCGCTAAGTGTTACAATAAACTCTAGTCTGCGCATGAACTGTGCAGCTTTTTGGGGCCAGGATGGTGCTGGGCACGCTCTGAACCTCTCCCCTCTGGGGGATGGGAGTGGGCCCACATCATACCAGGTTTTTAAACCTGGGATTTTTTTAAACCTTGGGATTTTTGAATCCCAGCCACCAACCAAAGATAAAATACAAGAGATCTGTGGCTCTGGGTATGCCAACGGCCTGGGCACATACAGAATACAGGTTAAGGGCAGGGATGTGACAAAAGCCTGGGACACCGGAGACTGTTCACTTTTGTAAGAGGACCTTTTGAACAGCAGTGGCCACGAGTTCCCCTCCCTGGAGACAAGAGGGAAGGGTGATGCCATATTCTTACTCCTCCACCACTCCTCCCTCCCCCAACCCCAGTACTCTCAGACTTCAGGGAGAAATACAGGGCCTCCAGTGGACACTTGAGTCCCCTACACTAAACCCCACCCCCTGCACCTGTCATGGGCATCTTTACAAAGGCAAGTTAGCTTATAAGCCAGCCCAGCTCCCTCAGGAGACCAACACAGGCCCGGCATCTACCAAGTCTGATTAAAAAATGCTCCAAAACATCAGCTAACAGTGCAAATAGGACCAGCCTTGCTTCCTTTTTTTATTTTTCTTTTTTTTAATTTTTCTACTTCTTATTTTCTATTCTTTATCTTCTATTTTATCTATACATTTTTTCTTTTCTCTTTCTTTTTTTTTTGTATCAGGTTTATAATTT
Source organism: Lutra lutra (assembly GCF_902655055.1). Lineage (NCBI taxonomy): Eukaryota > Metazoa > Chordata > Mammalia > Carnivora > Mustelidae > Lutra > Lutra lutra. Next base: position 126,358,224 of record NC_062279.1, on the reverse strand, counting down.
TTTAATTCATTTTTTGTTCCTTCTCTTATTTTTCAGATCAGACTCCCCCCCCCCCACCTTTTCTTCCTTCCCTACTCCTTTTCTTTTTCTTTTTTTTAAAGTTAGGTTTATGGTTTCTTATTTGTCTTTCACATTTTTATTCCTTTTCCTCTTCTCTTGTCTTGAATTAGGTTTTTGTTGTTTCTCTTTTTTTCTTCTTCTTTTTTTTCTCTTACAGGCTTATCTTGACAAATCAAGACATAACTACTTAAAGGTCCAAACACTCTTCACTACAAGCAAGGAGGAACTCTGTAAAGACCAGTGGGAAAAAGCAGCAAAAACACACAGCAGAGTGTATAGCATATACCAGAAACATTTCCTGAGGTGGTTGTTGTTATTGTTTTATTGTTGTTTTTCTTTCATCCTTGCTCTTCTGGACAAAATGACAAGACAGAGAAATTCAGCCCAAAAGAAAGGAGACAGTACTCAGTGCCAGGGATTTAATCAATAGATATAAAAGATGTCAACTAGAATTTAAAATAATGAATACAAAGATGCTAGCTGGCTTGAAAAAAGCATAGAAGACACTAGAGGATCCTAACTGCAGAGATAAAAGAACTAAAATCTAGTCTGGCTGACATTAAAAATGGTATTAATGAGATGCAGTCCCAAATGGAGGCTTTAAAAACAAGGATAAGTGAGGCAGAAGAGCGAGATAGTGATATAGAAGTCAACATGATGGGGGCGCCTGGGTGGCTCAGTGGGTTAAGCCGCTGCCTTCGGCTCAGGTCATGATCTCAGGGTCCTGGGATCGAGTCCCGCATCGGGCTCTCTGCTCAGCGGAGAACCTGCTTCCTCCTCTCTCTCTCTCTCTCTCTGCCTGCCTCTCTGCCTACTTGTGATCTCTCTCTGTGAAATAAATAAATAAAAATCTTTAAAAAAAAAAAAAAAAGAAGTCAACATGATGGAAAAAAAGGAAGCTGAAAAGAGAAAGAAAACTACTAGATCATGAAAGGAGACTTAGGGACCTGAGCAATTCCATAAAATGAAATAATATCCAGATGATAGGGGCCCCAGAAGATGAGAAGTGAGGGAGAGGGGCAGAAGGTTTATTTGAACACAGTATAGCTGAGAACTTCCCTAATCTGGGGAAGGAAACAGAAACTTAAGCCCAGGAGGCACAGAGAACCCCCTGAAAAATCAATAAAAATAGGCCAACACCTTGACATATAATAATGTAGCCTGCAAATTTCAAAGATAGAGAAAATTCTGAAAGCAGCTCAGGACAAGAGGTCCTTAACCTACAAGGGTAGACACAGACACATAAGGCTGGTAGCAGACCTGTCCACAGAGACCTTGGAAGGCCAGAAATGACTGGTATGACATATTCAGTGTGCTAAATGCAGAAAATATGCATCCAAAAATACTTTATCCAGTAAGATTGTCATTCAGAATAGAAGGAGAGAGAAAAAATTCTCAGGACAAACAAAAATTAAAGGAATTTGTGAATTCTAACCTAGCCCTGCAAGAAATATTAAAGGGGACCCTTTGAGATGGAAACAGAACAAGAATAACAAAGACAGTCTACAGGAACAGCAACTTTACAAGTGATACAATGGCACGAATTCATATCTTTCGATTATTACTCTGAATATAAATAGACTAAATGCTCTAATCAAAAGACATAGGGTATCAAAAAATGTGTTTATGTATATATATGTGTATATATATGGAAAGACCCATCTATAGGCTGCCTATTAAGAGATTCACTTTAGACCCAAAGACACCTCCACATTTAAAGTGAGGCTGTGGAGACAATTTATCATGCCAATGGACATCAAAAGAAAGCTGAAGTATCCATCCTTATATCAGAAAAATTAAATTTTAAACCAAAGGCTGTAATAACAGATGAAGAAGGATACTACATCATAATAAAAGGGTCTTGGGGCGCCTGGGTGGCTCAGTGGGGTAAAGCCTCTGCTTTCAGCTCAGGTCAGGATCCCAGGGTCCTGGGATCTAGCCCCGCATCGGGCTCCCTGCTTGGCAGGGAGCCTGCTTCCCTTCCTCTCTCTCTGCCTGCCTCTCTGCCTACTTGTGATCTATGTCTGTCAAATAAATAAATTTAAAAAAAATAATAAAAGGATCTTATCCAACAAGAAGATCCAACAGTTGTAAATATTTACAGCCCTAACTTGGGAGCAGCCAAATATATAAACCAATTAATAACAAAATTAAAGAAAATCATTGATAATAATACAATAGTAATAAGGGACTTTAACATCCCACTCATAGCAAGGGACAGATCTTTTTTTTTTTTTTTAAGATTTTATTTATTTACTTGAGAGCGAGAGAGCATGAGAGAGGAGAAGGTCAGAGGGAGAGGCGGACTCCTCATGGAGCTGGGAGCCCGATGCTGGACTCAATCCTGAGACTCCAGTATCACGACCTGAGCCAAAGGCAGTTGCCCAACCAACTGAGCTACTTAGGTGCCCAAGGGACAGATCTTCTAAGCAGAAGATCAACAAGGAAACAAGGACTTTGAATGACACACTGGACCAGATGGACTTCACAAATACATTCAGAGTATTTCATTCTAAAGCAGCACAATACACATTCTTCTCAAGTGCAGGTGAAACATTCTCCAGAATAGATCACATACTGGGTGGGTCACAAATCAAGTCTCAACAAATAAAAAAGACTGAGATTATATGATGCATATTTTCAGACCACAATGCTTTAAAACTTAGTCAACCATGAGAAAAAATTTGGAAGGAACACAAATAAATACATGGAGGTTAAAGAACATCCTATTAAAGAATGAATGGGTCAATCAGGAAATTAAAGACTAATTTAAAAAATACATGAAAGCAAATGAAAATGAAAACACTACCGTTCAGAGCCTTTGGGATGCAGCAAAGGCAGTCCTAAGAGGAAAGTATATATAGCAACACAGGCCTTCCTCAGGAAACAAAACTCTGAAATATCCAACCTAACCTTACACCGAAAGGAGATAGAAAAAGAATATCAAAGGGGGCACCTGGGTGGCTCAGTGGGTTAAGTCTCTGCCTTCAGCTCAGGTCATGATCTCAGGGTCCTGGGATCGAGTCCCAGATTGGGCTCTCTGCTCAGCAGGGAGCCTGCTTCCTCCTCTCTCTCTCTCTCTGCCCGCCTTTCTGCCTACTTGTGATCTCTCTGTGTCAAATAAATAAATAAAATATTAAAAAAAAAGAATATCAAAGAAAGCCTAAATCCAGCAGGAAAAGAGAAATAATAAAAGACTAGAGCAGAAATCAATGATATAGAAATAAAAAAAAAAAAAAAACCCAAAAACAAAAAAACAGTAGAACAGACCAACAAAAACAGCAGCTGGTTCTCTGGAAGAATTAATAAGATCAATATACCCCTACCCAGACTTACTAAAAAGAAAAGAGAAAGGACCCAAGTAAATAAAATTATAAATTAAACAACCAACACCAAAGAAATATAAACAATTATAAGAGAATATTATGAACAATTATATGCCAACAAACAGGGCAATCTGGATTAAATGGATAAATTCTTAAAAACAATAAACTCTCGGGGCGCCTGGGTGGCTCAGTGGATTAAATCCTCTGCCTTCAGCTCAGGTCATGATCCCAGGGTCCTGGGATCGAGCCCCACATCCGGCTCTCCGCTTGGTGGGGAATCTGCTTCCCCCACCCCCTCTCTGCCTGCCTCTCTGCCTACTTGTGATCTCTCTCTCTCTGTCAAATAAACAATAAAATCTTTTAAAAACAAACAAACAAACAAACAAACAATAAACTCTCAAAACTCAAACAGGAAGAAATAAAAAATTTGAACAGACCCATAACCAGAAAAGAAATTGAATGAGTAATCAAAAATCTCCCAACAGGGGCACCTGGGTGGCTCAGTGGGTTAAGCCTCTGCCTTTGGCTCAGGTCATGATCTCAGGGTCCTGGGATCGAGCTCCACATCGGGCTCTCTGCTCAGCAGGGAGCCTGCGTCCTCCTCCTCTCTCTGCCTGCTGCTCTGCCTACTTGTGATCTCTGTCTGTCAAATAAATAAAATCTTAAAAAAAAAAAAAAAAATCTCCCAACAAACAGAAGTCCAGGGCCAGATGGCTACCAGGGGAATTCTACCAAACATTTAAAGAAGCATTAATACCTATTTTCAAACTATTCCAAAGAAATGCAAAGAAAACTTCTAAATTGCTTCTATGAGGCATTACATTGATTCCAAAAACAGACAAAGACTCCACAAAAAGGAGAATTACAGACCAAAATCTGATGAATATGGATGTAAAAATTCTCACCCAGATACTAGTTAGTAGGCTCCAACAGTGCATTAAAAGGAATATTCACCATGACCAAGCAGGATTTATTACTGGGCTGCAAGTGTGGTTCAGCATCTGCGAATCAATCATTATGATATAGTACATTAATAAAAGAAAGACCAAGAACCATATGATCCTCTCAATAGATGCAGAAAAAGTATTTGACAAAGTACAGCATCCTTTCTTGATAAAACTCTCCGCTGTGTAGGGATAGAGGGAACACACCTCAATACAATAAATGTCATATACAAAAATCCCGTAGCAAGTATCACCCTCAATGGGGGAAAAACAGGGTTTTTCCTCTAAAGTAAGGAACACGACAGGGATGTCCACTATCACCACTGTTATTCAACATAGTATTAGATGTCCCAGCCTCAGAAATAAAAGGCATTTGAATCAGCAAAGAAGTCAAACTCTTCACTCTTCACAGATGACATGATACTCTATGTGGAAAACCCAAAAGACTCCACCCCAAAACTGCTAGAACTCATACAGGAATTCGGCAAAGTGGCAAGATATAAAATCAATGCAGAGATATCAGTTGCATTTCTAAACACGAACAATGAGACAGAAGAAAGAGAAATTAAGGAGTTGATCCCATTTACAATTGCACTAAAAACCATAAGATACCTAGGAATAAACCTAACTAAAGACGTAAAGGATTTGTACTTAGAAAACTACAGAACATTCATGAAAGAAACTTAAGAAGACACAAAGAAATGGAAAAACATTTCATGCCATGGATTGGAAGCACTATTATTGTTAAAATGTCTATGCTACCTAGAGCAATCTATACATTCAATGAAATCCCTATCAAAATATTATCAACTTTTTTCACAGAGCTGGAACAAATAATCCTAAAAAGTGTATGGAACCAGAAAAGACCCCAAGTAGCCAGAGAATGTTGAAAAAGAAAACCAAAGCTGGTGGCATCACAATTCTGGACTTTAAGCTGTATTACAAAGCTATAATCAAGACATTATGGTACTGGCACAAAAACAGACACACAGATCAATTGAATAGAATAGAAAACCCAGAAATGGACCCTCAACACTGTGGTCAACTAATCTTCGACAAAGCAGGAAAGAATGTCCAAAGGAAAGACAGCATTTTCAACAAATGGTATTGGGAAAATTGGACAGCCACATGCAAAAGAATGAGACTGGACCATTTCTTTACATCACACACAAAAATAGACTCAAAATGGATGAAAGACCTAAATGTAAGACAGGAATCCATCAAAATCCTAGAGGAGAACACAGGCAGCAACCTCCGTGACCTCAGCTCCAGGAACTTCTTGCTAGATCTATCTCTAAAGGCAAGGTAAACAAAGGCCAAAATGAACTATTGGGACTTTGTCAAGATGAAATCTTTTGTACAGCAAAGGAAACAGTCAACAAAACTAAAAGACAACCTATAAAATGGCAGAAGGTATTTATAAATGTCTTACCAGATAAAAGGCTAGTATCCAAACTCCATAAAGAACTTATCAAGCTGAACACCCAAGAACAAATAATACAGTCAAGAAATTGGCAAAGAAGACAGACAAATGACCAAGACACATGGAAAAATGCTCAACATCACCTGGCATCAAGGAAATGCAAATCAAAACTACAATGAGATACCACCTCACACTGGTCAGAATGGCTAAAATAACTCAGGCAACAACAAATGTTGGTGAGGATGTGGAGAATGGGAATCCATCTTACACTGTTGGTGGGAATGCAAACTGGTGCAGCCACTCTGGAAAACTGTATGGAGTTTCCTTTAAAAAGTTAAAAATAGTACTACTCTATAACCCAGCAATTGCACTACTAAGTACTATTTATCCAAAGGGGCACCATACCCAATGTTTATAGCATCAACATCCACAAGGGCCAAACTGTGGGAAGAGCTGAGATGTGTATCGACAGATCAATGGATAAAGAAGATGTATATATATACAGACAGACAAACACACAGAATATTACTCAGCCATCCAAAAGAATGAAATCTTGCTATATGTAATGACGTGGATGGAACCAGCAGGTATATGCTAAGAGAAATAAGTCAGCCAGAGAAAGACAAATATCATGATTTCAGTCAAATGTGGAATTTAAGAAACAAATCAAATGAATATGGGGGAAGGGTAGGAAAATAAAATAAGATGAAAACAGGGGAAGACAAACCATAAGAGATGCTCTACTCTAGGAAAGAAACCAAGGGCTACTGGATGGAAAGTGGGTGAGGGGTGGGATAACTGGGTGATGGGTATTAAAGGAGGGCACTTGATGCCATGAGCACTGGGTGTTATATGCAACTGATGAATCACTAAATTCTACCTCTAAAACTAATAATTCAGTATATGTTAACTAAATTGAATTTAAATAAGAATTTTTTAAAAAATACTATGCAGAGGGGTGCCTGGGTGGCTCAGTGGGTTAAGCCGCTGCCTTCAGCTCAGGTCATGATCTCAGGGTCCTGGGATGGAGTCCCGCATCAGGCTCTCTGCTCAGCGGGGAGCCTGCTTCCCCCGCCCCCCTGCCTGCCTCTCTGTCTACTTGTGATCTCTGTCAAATAAATAAATAAAATCTTTAAAAATAAATAAAAATAAATAAAAATAAAAATACTATGCAGAATTTAAAAAGCAGTATCTGTAAAGGAAATCTGTGAAATTGGACTACATTAAAGTTAAGAATTTCTCTTTATCAAGACATTACTAAGAGAGTGGAAACCTGGACTGGGAGAAGACGTTTGCCACATATGTCAATAGACAAAGGATACATATTCAGAATTCTTCATAATCACCAAGAAAAAGCCAGACAACCCAAGAGAAAAAATAGGCAGAAGACATTACAGGTACTTCATAAGAGGAGAGATGAGTATCTAATAAATATGTAAGATTTCAACCTCTTCAGTAATTAGGGAATGCAAATTAAAACCACAATGATACATTATTCTACACTTGTCAAGCTGGCAAAAATTTTAATAGATCACAACACCAAATACTGATGAGGATGTGGAGCAATAAAAACTGTTATATGTTGCAGGTGGAAGTATAAAAAAATTAGGCATAATCTCCTAACATTTGAGATACGCCAATATTAAGATCCAGCAAATTCAGTTCTAGGTAAAACTCTAGAGAAACTTGTATGCATATTCACCGAAACACTGTCATAGCTGTATGGTTTTCACAGCCAAAATCTGGAAACAACCCAAATGTTCATTAGCATTATAATAGATAAACAAATTATATTTTATTTATACACTGGACATGCTATATACCTAACAACCAGTCCAGATAGAAAAAGGAAATCAGAGGGCTCAAGAGAGCTGTCTTCAAAAGGAGAGAAAAAGGAACAAACAATAAAAACTACAGATAGATTATCAGATATGTTTGAGCAAACAAAGGGACTCTGGAAAAACTCAAAAGTTGTTCAAGAAATGTAATTCTAGTGTGATACATAGTTCAGCTATGAATATTTTGATAGTCATGATAATGTAAAGTGAATATTAGTAAGCCATTGCTGTACCCTCTCAGAGAAAATCAGTACAAAGAGTAAAAGAGATTATAGGAAATTCAAGGTTGAAGAAGGCAGGAAAGGGGGGAAAAAAGCAATGAAACATGTAGATAGCAAGCACGAAAGAAACTGGTAGACATAAATACAATAGAACTGTAATGACAAATAGTAAACTTATCAGAAATGATTTAATAAATGTGAACAAGTAGACTACAGAGGTTATCAGATTGGATTAAAAAACAAAATTCAGAGGCGCCTGAGTGGCTCAGTGGGTTAAGCCTCTGCCTTTGGCCTGGGTCATGATCCTGGGTTCCTGGGATCCAGCCCCGCATCAGGCTCTAGGCTCAGTGGGGAGCCTGCTTCCCCCTCTTTCTCTCTGCCTGCCTCTCTGCCTACTTGTGATCTCCCTGTCAAATAAACGAATAAAATCTTAAAAAAAAATTTCAGCTGTATGATATGTATAAGAGAAATACCTGAAACAGAGACACATTAAGACTGAAAGAGATGACAAAAAAGTCTGTCAAAGCAAAATCTATTTAGTTTTCAAAAGTAAGCTAGAAATTCCTTAACTGATTTCATTTTTAGAAGGAAACTCTTATTTCTCATATTTTTTCCCTAAGGGCTTACATAATTTTCCTCCCAAAAAGTGATTACCAATGTACTAAAATAATTCTAACAGATAATTATTAACTCCACCTCATTGATCTCTGCTCTAATCTTGATTATTTCCCTCCTTGTGTGTGGAGTTGGTTTAATTTGTTGTTGATTCTCCAGTTTGTTAAGGTGTAGAGACAGCTGGTGTATTCTGGATTTTTCAATTTTTTTGAGGGAGGCTTGGATGGCTATGTGTTTCTCCCTTAGGACCGCCTTTGCTGTATCCCATAGGTTTTGGACCGAAGTGTCTTCATTCTCATTGGTTTCCGATAATTATTAATTCTAACATATATTGCCAAATTACTTTTACACTAACTAATCAACATCTGAGAATCCCGTTCCTTTTAGCAAGCACTATTTTATTTTTTTACTAATCTCTTTGATAAAAGGAAATGATTTTATTTTAATTTTGCATTTCTCCAACTATAAATGTAGTGAACATGTATTTCCTTTCTTGTCTTTGTGAATTATCTGGTCATATCTTTTGTCCATACTTCTATCAGGTTGCCTTTTGCTTATTAACTCTTATTTATGTTGCAAATTATTTTTCTTATTGCCTTAGGCAAAAACATCCAAAACAATGTTGAGTAATTGTGGCATTAGGTATTCCTGTCTACTAAATGGAAATAGCTCAAATATTTCTAATTCTAAAAAACAGCAGGAAACATTAGGTTAAAAGTCTTTATCAGGGGCGCCTGGGTGGCTCAGTGGGTTAAGCCTCTGCCTTCGGCTCAGGTCATGATCTCAGGGTCCTGGGATCGAGCCCCGCATCGGGCTCTCTGCTCAGCGGGGAGCCTGCTTCTCCCCCTCTCTCTCTGCCTGCCTCTCTGCCTGCTTGTGATCTCTCTCTCTCCATCAAATAAATTAAAAAATCTTAAAAAAAAAAAAAGTCTTTATCATATTCATATATTTTATTTCCTTCCTGTTTTATCTTTAGTAAAAGGTAATGGGTGTCCCACTATCAAATATTCTTTTTCCTCATCTTAACTATTACATTAAGTTCTACAGTGTTAAAATGTTTATCATTAAAATATATACATATTTTCAAATAAAGGTAGAAAAACAATGTATTTACCATTTGTGAAATTAATTTTAAAAATTTAACTGGCTCCTGAACAGGCAACATAATTTAAAAATGAGCTTACTAGTAACTTACTTTAAAATGAGTATTTAATTAAATAAATCAAAAGATAAAGCAACTTATCTCTGTATTTATTTTTTTTTATAAAATGCATTTTCAGAAATATTTCATTAGAAACTGGTGCTACAAAAATAAATATAAAACAAATATACATGTTTACATCTGTTACTTACAACATAAATACACATTATTTACATGGTCAAAACCTCAAAAACTCCAGCATGTTTCTTCCATGATTCTCAACATGACTAAGAAGTAGGGATAACAATAAAAAAAGCATAAATACACCACACACCATTTATATTTTTGCTTTTAAAGGACTGTTCAATACAAATCTATGAATACAAAGTTTGGGGGTATATGTTCTAAGAGCAAAGTCTAGTGTACTATTTTATCTATGACCAGTACATTTTAGAAGTTTCATTCTGCTTTGTTCTCTCATTAGAATACATCCATTACGGTATAGATTAAAACTGTCTTTTGTAGAAAGGCTTTCTGAGGAAGTTATATCAAATAAAAAAAAGTCACTTTACTTGAAAGCCAACAAAGTTATTTATTAGACTTATGTACCTATAAGGAGCTTTAATTATTCAAAACTAGGAGCTGGATTAGAAAACATCAAAAGGATGGAAGAAAGACACTGTAATTTCTGTTTGATGTAATCTGGTAATTTTTCATTTTCTCCATACCTAAGTGAAGCAAAAGAAAAAAAAGACAAAAACATAACTTAATTAGTTTGTATGAAAGTACCAAAAGGCGTATACTATTTTTCAGTAATTCTTCAATGAAAGAGGCACCTCAGAAAAATCAAATTATTTAAGTAGATACCTAAATCAAGTTAAGCATATCGTTTGTTTTCTTTTAAAATAGGCCACTTTATAAGTGTATTTAAATAAAAAAAGAAAATTAGGTCAAATACTTGAGCTGACTTGAGAACTGGATTCTTCATTAAACTGAAGGCCTTAATCTAAAGAACATACAAAACCATATTAAATCATTTATTTCAACAGATAGAGAAAAGAAAATTATATAGCAAAGGGCTAAACCTCAACCATCATTTTAAGAGCTTACCTAGTTGTTTGACCATTTGGTGATGTATAACTGATAGAAGACACTCCTGCCTGGACAACCAACTGGGACCCATCATTGAACTGAACCCACACAGCTCCACTAGTTAACTAGAAAAATAGTAAGTATGCAAAATTACTATACAGTAGAAGATTTAAAGTTCTTAAAAGGTACTCATGTTCAACAGGTTTTACAAATGGTTAAAAGAAAAAAAAAACAATGCTAGGAGCTCTTGGGTGGCTCAGTCACTTAAACATCTGACTCTTGATTTCGGCTTGGGTCATGATCTCAGGGTCCTAGGATCAAGCCCTTGTCGGGTTCCCCACTAAGCAGGAAGTCTGCTTGCCTCCTGCTGCTCCCCCACTGCTTGCACTCCAATGTGCACGCTTACATAAATTAATCTTAAAAAAAAAAAAAAAAAAGGCAACGCTCTCAGGAAACTACAAATGTGGGGCTGTGATGTTAGTAGCACGGAGAATATTCACATCTTTTCCGATTATTCCTTTAATAGCTATGACATTAAAATATTAAAATTATTCTAAATGAATCCATTTTCCCATTCATTTCTACTACAATGTCTCAGTAGTTTTGTGTCCTTCCTGCCAACAGCATTTCTAATAAAGAAGAGATTTAGGAAATACAAAAGTAATATTTTCTTGAATTAGGATTTCCCTCTATTCTTTGCTCTTGAGCCACAGAATTTCTCTTCTGCCTGTACACTGTAGCCTTTGCAACTTACTCCTTTAGCCACTGATATTTGATATAGTCACTAATATACAATGTGGCACTCCAAAGAGAATAGAGAAGACATGGGCACTGGAATCAAACAGACCTGAGTTTACACCAGACTCTGCCAACTACCGAGTAGGACCGGGCAAGTCAATCAACGATTATAAGCCATAATTTTACTATCTATAAAAGGAGGTAACACTAACTTTACTGGGTTTTATTTTGGGGAATAACAAGACAATACACATGAGAAACAATATAACAGGTACTGAACAAATGCTGAGTTCCCTTCATTTATTTCCTACCCCCATAAATGTCTAAGATGCATTTTTCTTCCCTGGCAAGTAAAAATTACATGTACTTAAAAAAAATGTACTATGCTCAAGTATGAAAGCTTCAGCTTTCAGATAATATATACATATAAGCTCACACCTACATATAATTCCTTAAGTTTGAAACTCAATGTGGACTTAATTTTTAAATGCATAAATTCTTTTCTGCCAAAGGATAATAGATTACAAATAGTAATCTATTATTAATAGATTAATAGTAATAGATTACAAACAGTTTGTAAAACTTAAGTCATGAACATCATTCTCAATTACCAACAAGTAGCCATTATCATGACACCTCTTTTCTGTTGTGGGTTTTTTTTTTTAAGATTTTATTTATTTATTTGAGAGAGGGTGTGCACATGCAGGGGGAGCGGCATAAGTAGAGGAGGGGTAAGGGGCAAAGCAGACTACTGCTGAGTGTGGAGCCCACAGCAGGACTCATCCCAGGACCCTGAGATCATGACCTGAACTGAAGGCAGATACTTAACTGACTTAAGCCACCCAGGTGTCCCTCTATTCTGTTTTTCTTAATTTATTTTTTAAATTGAAGCACTGTTGACATACAATGTTACGTTAGTTTCAGGTATACAACATAGTGATTCAACAATTCTATAGAGTACTTAAAGCTCACCATCTGTCACAACTTTATTACAGTATTATTGACTACATTCCTTATGCTGTACTTTCCATTTCTGTGACTTATTTATTTTATAGCTGGAAGTGTGTACCTCTTAATCCCTGCCACCTAATTAGCCAGTCCTCCTCCCCTCTGGAAATGACCAGTTTGTTCTCTGTATTTATGAGCTTCTTCCTGTTTTCTAGTTTGTTTTTTAGCTTCCACATGTGAGTGAAATCATTTATTTATTTTTCTCTGTCTGACTTATTTCACTTGGCATAATACCTTCTAGGCCCATCCATGTTGTCACAAATGGCAAGATTTTATTTTTTTTTCTTATGGCTGAGTATATACACATATATTTTTTCATGTATATATCTCTGTATATTTATTTATTAATTTTAAGTAGGCTCCATGCCCAACGTGGGGCTTGAACTCATAGCCCTGAGATCAAGTTGCATGCTTTACAGACTGAGTTGGTCAGGTGCCTCTACACATATATCTTCTTTATCTATCAGTGAACATTTGGGTTTAAGACACTTGTTTTTAAAACTTTAAAAACAAATCACTTACACCTTACCAATTTATTAACAATACCTAGAGTTCTCCAAGTGTATACAAATAAAAAATGTCTAAAATTTTAATATAACCAATGTAAAAAAGGTGTAAAAACTTTCTTGCAAAGAGAAATATTTAAAATTATTTACTTTTTTGATAATTGTCTAATGACTATGAAAACTAAAGAAATTCAGAGTGAGAAAATTCACTTCACTATAAAAAACTTCTCACCTGTGTAGCCCAACCAATATTTTTCACAAAAACAGATTTCAAAAGTTGTGCTGATTTAGGAAGACAATCTTTTAGACTACTAGAAGAGATGTTTGTTTCAGAAGCTGCAGCCATAAAGCCATGTCCTTCATTTGTAACCATCTACAAATAGTAAAGGACAAGAAGATATTATTCCTTGGCATTTTTATAAGGCAACTTCATCAAAACTGAAAAAAAAACTAGATGTTCATTAGCTGAAAAAAATTTGTTTAATTTATTTTAAAGAGAGAAGGAGAGAGAGCACGAGGTGGGGAGGGGAGGATCAGAGGGAGAAGCAGACTCCCCGCTGAGCAAGGAGCCCCACACGTTACTAGATCCTGAGACTCCATGATCATGACCTGAGCTGAAGGCAGTCACTTAACCAACTGAGCAACCCAGGCACCCCCAAAATAATTCTTTAATAACAGAGTTAAGAAATGAAAATATAGGGACACCTGGGCAGCTCAGTCAGTTAAGTGCCTGCCTTCGGCTCAGGTCATGATCCCAGAGTCCTGGCTCAGGTCATGATCCCAGAGTCCTGGGATCTAGTCCCACATCAGGCTCCTTGCTCAGCAGGAAGCCTGCTTCCCCCTCTCTCCCTGCCTGCCTCTGCCTACTTGTGATCTCTCTTTCTGTCAAATAAATAAATAAAGTCTTTAAAAATTTAATTAATTAAAGCGTTAACCAAAAAATGCAAATATATAACCGCATTATGGAAAACTAGAGAAATACAGAAGAAAAATCATATGGTTGCTGTTTTCATTTAGGTAGATTTCTTTTGTCTTTTGTTTCCCAAAGGCATAATTTTTCATAACTGCAATTGCAATATATACGTACATGTGTGTGAGTATATATACACACAGATCTATTTCCTTAATGTTGCATTTTTCTATATTGCAATATAGTATTTATAGGCATGACAGTTCATGGAATAAAAAATTAATAAGTTTTTGTAAACAATGTTCTAACATGGATATTAAGGCATTCAATGTTATTTTATTAGTAAAAATAAAATGATTCATATAATAATATATTTAGCTTACAGGGGTAACATTTACACTGAGACCTGAAGGATGAGAAAGAATTAGCCATTAAGAGGTTAGGGAAAAGTTCCAGGTCAAGTGAATAGCATGTGAAAAGGCCTGTATGCTTGACTTACTTGAAAAACTAAAAGAAAGCATAGATAGTGCAGAATAAAGTAGGCAGGGGAGAAGTTGACAAATGATAGAAAGGCCACAGTAAGGAATTTAAATTTTATATGAAAGGCAAGAGGCAATCACTGAAGAGTTTAAAGTATAGGAGTTAACATATATTTACTTACAGGAGGATTAAGCATTGGTGCCAGTTTTGAAGAAGCAGCATTATTTATCATTTTATTCAAAGATGCTCTATCACTCATCAGGTAGTTTGGATCCACAGAAGTAGGAGGTGATAAGGCCTTAGGTGAACTAGTATTTCCAGGTTTTCTGAAGGGGAAAGAAATGTCCAAATATATTCCCTTAAAGCTTTCAAATTACAGAAAACTTCAAAGTGTCCATAGTGTAAACACTAAACTTTTTTTTTAACATTTCCAACACATCTTAGCCATATTTAAAAATTTTTCAAACATTTACCTTCCTATAATTATTGGGAAAAAGGGAGCACTTCCACTTTTCTTTTCCTCCTCTGAAATTATGGATTCCAGTGCTAAGCAAATACGATGGCCCTATTTCAAAAGAATAGAGCTGTCATTATTTCACCTATCATTTGGAATCACTATTAACTTGTATGAAAAACCTACCACAACTAGGTACATACCTCATTTGCATGGTCCATATACATTTTTATTTCCCCTTTCAAGCTACTAATTTCACTTTCACTTTTTAAGGTATAAGATTTCCCAGTCTTTTCAATCACCTGAATTAAATCTTCGGTTTTGTGTATCTTTGCTCCTTAAAGAATAAAAAGAAAAGACTCTTTTATTATTTCTTTAAATATTCCTGTGTTTGTACTCATTATCATGCTAATGCATAAAGATCAAGGTATTATTTATATTCACTCACTGATCATTAAAAAATGAGGCTGTGAATATATTCAATAAATATAGGCCATCCATTTTTTTTCCTTCATATATCTGGCGTAAATCTGATACTTTTATGATATTTTAAAAAATCACATCGGGCGCCTGTGTGGCTCAGTGGGTTAAGCCTCTACCTTCGACTTGGGTCATGATCCCAAGGTCCTGGGATCAAGCCCCGCATCGGACTCTCTACTCAGTGGGAAGCCTGCTTCCCCCTCTCTCTCTGTCTGCCTCTGCCTACTTGTGATCTCTGTCTGTCAAAAAAATAAATAAAATCCTTAAAAAAATTTAAAAAAAAATTAAAAATCACTGATCTCATAAAAAAACACAATTGAAGGATAGCTATTATTACAGGTATACTGTATGAGTGTATGTGCTAGGTGTCCCTTAAAAGGAGGTTTTACAGATGAAAAAGTAAATCATCTTTAGATTTAGGAAAACATATTCTCTTGTTCAACCCTATCCTTTTGCCACATTTTTTTTTCTAAGATTTTATTTATTTATTTGACAGACAGAGATCACAAGTAGGCAGAGCAGCAGGCAGAGAGAGAGGGGGAATCAGGCTCCCCGCTGAGCAGAAAGCCGGATGCAGGGCTCAATCCCAGGACCCTGGGATCATGACCTGAGCTGAAGGCAGAGGCTTTAACTCACTGAGCCACCCAGGCGCCCCCTTTTGCCACATTTATAATTCTCATCATTTGGTAAATGTCCATTTGAGTTTCTGCTAAGAAGTAGGATATTTATTTAAGGTGATTCTGTACTATCAACCTGAATGTTATTAAATCTGAGCTAAATAGGGAAAGAGAACTAATATACATATTGGAGAATAAGCTGTTTACATGAAAGTATATACAAATAAATTTGGTTAACATACTTAACATATAGTACACTGTGCTGTGTAACTAATTTGTATAAATATATAGCTTATAAACTGTGGTGCTGAATTAAAAAAAACAACTACTAAATTATAAACTAAAGGGGAAAAATTATCATTTCTAAATGGTACTTACCATCATAAAACCAAACCTCAAAATCAGCATCAGGGGAATTCTCCATTAAAATGCATTTAGCATATCTCGTAAAATAAGTGATTTTGGGTGATTTAGATCTTACAAGGTGTACAAATCTGGAAGCATATTGATATTTTCGCCAGTACTTCTCTAGGGAAAAAAAGAAAAAAATTCTGTAATAGTAGGAAATAAAGTGTTGACTTGACATATAAATTCCGTAAGTTTAATATTGATCACTACTCTTCCACAAAAATTCAAGTTGATAGGTTAGAAACCTCATTACCAAAATAAAGATATTTTAGTCCTGCAAGTCTATTATTTTAATGAAAACTAAAGACAATATAATACAATCCCCAAGAAATATATAACAAAATCCGATGAGTAGTACCATGATAATTTAAAAAAATCTCTTCCTCTGAATCACGGACTCCTTATTATAAGTAATGATTCTAGAAATGTTTTAACAATTGAAATGAAAAAATTTCTACCTGAGATATCAGAATCAGACTATCAGGAAAAGATGTGGTTCTTTTTATGTTAGTAAAGCATAGAGTTTTGTGGTCCTAAAATTCAAAAGTCAGTTTTTACAATTCCCTGTAACTATAGTCACTTAACAGTATTTAGTCTTGTTCTGTTTTGATTTCTAATAGGATTAGATTAGACAGGTTTTCTTGTTTGATTCTAAAAGTCACTTCAGGGGCGCCTGGGTGGCTCAGTGGGTTAAGCCGCTGCCTTCGGCTCAGGTCATGATCTCAGAGTCCTGGGATCGAGCCCCGCCCGCATCGGGCTCTCTGCTCAGCAGGGAGCCTGCTTCCTCCACTCTCTCTGCCTGCCTCTCTGCCTGCTTGTGATCTCTCTGTCAAATAAATAAATAAAATCTTAAAAAAATAAAATAAAATAAAAATAAAAGTCACTTCAGTGAAGGCTTACTATTCAATATTTAATTCCCCTATCCATAAAATCCAGAAGCTGAACAAGAAGTCAAAATTGGTTGGCCATAATAACAGATGGTCATTTATGGAGCATAATAATGGTTTTAAAAGCCAAAAATTGATTCTTTGTGTTGAATTTTAAACAAGATTCTTGACAAATTAGTAACTAAACAAGTGTACATATTATATTTGTGTGATATATGACTAATATTCCATAGTTTTGCTTAAATATGTGATAACACAGAGTATGAATAAACATTGGATTAGTAAGGTACACCATATCTCACCACATATAAAATATGAGAACATGAGTTATAGACTGGTTGAAGCAAGACATTTATAATCTATGATATCCATACATATAGAGTTTACATATATATAAGTCCATTATCTAAATTTATTCCTGATAAATTTACATACCTGGTAAATTGTCAAAGCAGTACCTACTGATGTTGTCAGTAGGGGGTGGTGGTCTGTCAGCAAGAGGAAAACCTCTTCCATCATTGGGATAATAAATAGTGATCTGTCAAAAAGTTTTTAAGAATTCTAATTATATGCCATTAAGTTCGAGTGCTATATTTCATTAGTAAAATTATGAAAAAGAGCTCACATGTAAAATTAAATATTATTTTATTGAAAATGTTAAATATTTTCTAGAAGTAATAAAGTTTAGATTTTGCTACAAGTTATAATTATTTTAAAAACCACATTAATTAAATATATGTAACATGGTATTTCAGTTTTTTAATTTCAGAGATATTATCATATTAAGAAAGCCAATGTTTAAGTATTTTAATGATATCCTTATAGAATGAACTGGAATGCTAAATGTTTAATGATGATTTAAAATTGCAAAATGAAGTAAAGCCACATTACCATATTTCCATCACTAGATATTTGAAGAACTTCTTTCACATATTCTTGTGATGTATGTTCCTTTAGAAGCTCCACACATACCTCCTCTGAATCAAGTATGCTAACCTAAAAAACAAGAAGGTAACATTAGTAACAATTCTCTTGTATACTATAATAGCTCTGACATATATAATACTTAAAAGTACTTAACCATAGCAGAAACAAAAATTCAAGTCAAAATCAAATGGCTGCTTCTCTCCAACAGTCTACACCAGAGCTGTATTTGAGCACAATTTTGAAACATAAGGAGCAAAGGTAAGAAGGCATAATTAAGTGTGAAATGATAACCAGTGAGGAAAATGAAAGCAGAAGGTATGGGTGGAGAATAAGGACTTTGAAAAGACAATAGCAAGCCAAACAAAGGCAAGACTGGGTGAATAGAAAACAAGGTACAAAGAGGAGGAAGATGGAATTAAAAAATAAAAATTGCTATTTCCAATTCATACATCAATGTAAACTCTAAATTTGATTTTGTATATATTTTTTCTTTAGTTCCAAATGTTAAAAAAAAATTTTTTTAGTTTAACTTTTTGATGAGACTAAATACTGAAAAAATTAAGACAAAAGCAAAAAGCAGTATTAAATATTAATTCAGTAACTAGAATTGTGAATAAAATAATATTTAACACAGTATTTAGCCACTGTTACTTTTATTTATTTATTTTTTTAATTTAAAGATTTTTATTTATTTATTTGACAGACAAAGATCACAAGTAGGCAGAGAGGCAGGCAGAGAGAGGAGAGGGGAAGCAGGCTCCCCATTGAGCAGGAAGCCCAATGCGGGCCTTGATCCCAGGACCCTGGGATCATGGCCTGAGCCAAAGGCAGAGGATTTAACCCACTGAGCCACCCAGGCACCCCCACTGTTACTTTTAAATGTTTCTAATTATCAGTAATTTAAAATTCAAAGCTTATCAGTATCAATTCACCATTCTTAAAGTAGCTAATAGAAAACCTTAGCTATTTTTCCATAAATTCCTAGTTTTTACTTTTAAATGAGTTTATCATGTAAATATCAAAAGTACAGGAACGAAAAGAAACATATTTGATATAAGAAACCACATACTCAAGGAAAATATCACATAGTAATTTAGAAAAATGATAGACATACCACAGCCTTTTTGGTTTTCTGTCTAATCGGTTTTAACCTGTAAGCAGTCAAAGGAGATGTAATGCCTCGTAGCGTACGTTTTTGATAACCCAATGGTGGCTCCATACCCCTAGTTTTGCTTTGCTCAGAAAGAGGATCTGAGCCAAAAATAGATTCTTGTTGAATTATCTCAGGTTTACTTTGAAATGCAGTCATAAATTTCATGGTATTCAACTGTTTTGCAGGATGAACATTATCAGAAGCATCAGAACTCTTTTTGGCTCTCATATCAGTCCAAACATTTCTTGATGTGTCCTGCAAGTCTGGATGGCCTTGGAAATCTCTTCTTGGGCTAATGCTGTTGTGTTCAGTAGTTTCTCTTAAATGATCTGCAATATACACAGATTGAAGCAAGTTAGTGAAAATGAAAAAAAAAAAAGTCTACACAACACAATGTCATGCTAGTATGATTTTGTTTTGAATTTCAAAAGAAATCTAGTAAAAAAATGTTTATAATATTTCTAACAAATAAGCAGTTTTAAGATATGACATAATACAAGAATGACTTTAAAAGATTTTATTTATTTATGTGAGAGAGAGAGAGACAGAGAGACAGAGAATTAGCTTAGGCAGGCAGGAAGAGGCAGAGGAAAAGGGAGAAGCAAGATTCCCCACTGAGCAGGGAGCATGATGTGAGGCTCAATCCCAGGAATCTGGGATCATGACCTGAGCAGAAGGCAGATGCTTAACTGACTGAGTCACTCAGGCTCCCTAAGAATGACCTTAAAAGAACATTTTAATCCAGATTGCAAAAATATACCTTTATACTCCTAAAACTAAGAAAAGATATTAATATGAAATTTATTTTTCAGTCAAGGCAAAATTTATGGTCACTTACTAATTCTAAAACAAGTAACTGCCAGTGTTCCAACAAGTACAGGTAATATGTAATATGTAATATTATTAATAATTAATAATGTAATATTAATATTCTATGTAATATGTAAATTTACCTCTTTAAGCTGTGGACTGTCTGACCATCTTTACTTATAAAATATGCAAATAAAACAAAAAACAATATATGAAATAGTTGTAATGTTATTATTAATATTTAATATTATGAGTGTATTTGCACCACATTTTTTTTTAGATTTTATTTATTTATTTGACAGACAGGAGATCACAAGTAGGCAGAGAAGCAGGCAGAGAGAGAGGAGGAAGCAGGCTCCCCGCCGAGCAGAGAGCCCTATGCGGGGCTCCATCCCAGGACCCTGGGATCATGACCTGAGCTGAAGGCAGAGGCTTTAAGCCACTGAACCACCCAGGCACTCCATTTTGCACCACATTTTTAAAAAGCTCTTGTTGAATTTTACCTATTTATATTTTATATGGTTTTAGAGTTCACATGGGAACATTAATTTTTTAAAGCCCCTTAAGTGATTAGGCTATATAGATCTCTATAAGGCAATTTTTCAAATGCTAAACTCAAAAATATATATTGCATTTTTTCCCTAAATGACTCTTTCCTCCCACTCCCATGACAGAAATATTTTGTACCAAATAATATATTTTAAAATTGCAGCAACACTACTAGATTATAAACAAACTTATTTCTCCATCTCAGATATACCCCGATTACCAAATAAAAGTATCTATCTATAAACACGACAGAAGGTTAAATGCAAGATTAAGTACATGGCAATTTTATAGTTTAAAAACCACAAATTTGAATTACCATCATAAAGTACACATAAAAAGATTAATTCCCTTTTGGGTTCTTGAAAATAATGTATTTTTAAAAAGAAAAAAACAGATGGTTGAGGTAACATAACAACTCTGCTTAAATTATAGTCATATTATGTACTCTGTCTGAAGTAATATAATACTTAGTAAGAAATGATCTCCTCCTCCCCATATGTTTTCTTTATTATTCTCTTTTTTTCCATGGTACTTCCAACCCTACCTTCTGTGAGTCTGTCGTGTTTATTAATAAGAAATGTTGAACTGTCAAACTCTAAATCTAAAATAATGACTTGATGACAGCTGTTTTTTTTAAAGATTTTATGTATTTATTTGACAGAGATAACAAGTAGGCAGAGAGGCAGGCACAGAGAGAGAGAGGAGGAAGCAGGCTCCCTGCTGAACAGAGAGCCCGATGTAGGGCTCGATCCCAGAACCCTGGGATCATGACCTGAGCCGAAGGCAGAGGCTTTAACCCACTGAGCCACCCAGGCACCCCGGGATGACAGTTGTTCAAAAATGTTTAGGTTTTGGGGTGCCTGGCTGGCTCAGTCAGTAGAGCATGTAACTTTTTTTTGTTTGCTTGGTTTTTTTTTTTTTTTTTACAGATTTTATTTATTTGAGAGAAAGAGAAAGAGCATAAGCAGGGGGAGGTGGAGAGGCAGGGGGAGGTGGAGAGGCAGAAGGAGAAAGAGAAGCAGGGGCCTGACGTAGGGCCTGATCCTGGGACTCTGGATCAAGACCTGAGCCAAAGGTAGATGCTTAACTGACAGCCACCCAGGCGCCCAGAGTATGTTAACTCTTGATCTCAAGTTTGTGAATTCAAGCCCACATCGGCCTAGAGTTCACTTAAAAAAACAAACAAACAAACAAACAATTAAAACAAAAAACAAAAAAACCCATTTAGGTTTTAGTAGCTGTGTACTTCAGTGTATGTAAAGTCCCACTGGTAAACCATGATGTCCACATTAGCGTCTACTTAAAAATAAGGTCAATCATCTTTTGATTATTTTACAGGCGCTGATAGTATGTGCTTCTTACAGATAGGATGCAAGAACAGAGATAAGGAATAAAGAGTACAGTTCATGAGCCAAACCGCTTGTATTGGAATCCTAGCTCCTCTGCTTTTAGGCAGTGTAGCATAGCAAATTAAGCTCTGTGCAACACAATTCCTCATGTGTAAGATGGGGCTAATATTATCTTTGTATTTTTAAAAAGATTTTATTTATTTGAGAGAGAGAGAACAAGCAGTGGGGAGGGGCAGAGGGAGAGATAAACAGAGAGAGAGAAGCAGACTCCCCACTGAGCAGAAAGCCCAACACAGGGCTCCATCCTAGGACCCGGAGATCATGCGTGATTTGAGTGGAAGGCAGATGCTTAACCAACTGAGCCACCCAGGCACCCCTATCTTCATATTTTTTGTGTGTGAGAATTTAATAACTTAATATTTGTTAAGCATTACGGACAGTAGCTGATACAGCAAATACTCAAAATGAGTAAAGTTACTATTACTGTTATCGTAATACAGTTTATTGAAAATGTATTATTATTTTTTTTAAATGTATTATTTTCTCAAGAAAACCCAAACAGAAAACTCACCCTTTATTTGCAGATTCCCAAACCACTGTTGCACCATTTCAGTCTGAGTTGTCTGGTCTGGAAATGGAAAAGGAGTTTTTCCTGGACAAAGACGATTGGAGCTAAACAGAGAAAAAAAATTCTGATAAACTAATAAAAAAATTATCAGGTAATAACTTCTGATGAAAAAAAGATTTTAAAAATCTTTTGATCTGAATACTTAAACTGAAGCTAAATTTCCACTAAAATGCCCATGGTACTGTGACAATGTTTCTATATGGCTACTGCCCTCTGGTAATTTAAGCATAAAAATTAAAGATAAGAAAAAGGAAAAAACACTACAAGCATTAAAAAATGAGTCTTAATGTTAATAACATGATTACTCATCATTGGCTCAGCTTGTGTGTATGTGTATGTGTGTGTGTGAGAGAAGGATAGAAAAAGAGAACAGTTATTATCAGAGTACTTTAGGGATCAGATACATTTAATATGATACTTTGCACTGGAGACCTGCTTCCTATAAAATAAAAAATGAAACAAAATTCTCAAATATTAAACACATTCATGAGCACATACACTCATTATGAAATTGTTTCTTAACTACAATTAAAAAATGATCATTCTGATTCTCTTTCTAATAAGAAATAGAAATCATAGCTAAGAAGTACCCCAAGAACATCAGACAATATTAGAAAAAATTAACCCTCCTTAGTTAGATGCAGTTCCCTATGTGTGCTAATATAACATTTATAGAAAAATAAAATGCTTTTGATAGAATTCTTACCATGCTTGATCATTATCAAGTCTTTCAAAAGATCCACAACTACTGGATGTCTTTTCCTTAAAGAAATGCAAAATATTGACATTGCTGTTTGTAGGTGAGTATCTTTCTTCATTTTCATCTACTTCTGATCTTTTGGATTTTGAAAGCATTTCTGCTGAGTGACATCGTTCCATTGTATATGTTTTGGCTCGAGACTGACTTTTAGAAGTGCCAGATCTATCAGAGGAATGGGCTCTACGAAGGTATCGAGAATGTGGCCTTTCTTCCATATCCTGGGTTACTCTTCGCCTCCCACTATTACTGGTTTCTTGTTCTTGATTTCCCCACTGAGTATAAAGACTGCTTCCATCTCCTGAAGAGGAAAAATCACTTGAATTTTTATTCTTTGGAAATATAGTCACTTTATTTGGGAGTGGCTGACCAATCAAAAGTCTTCTCCTATCAAAGAAACTACCACTTATACTGGTACTGGAAGAAGCTGTAATTGCAGTAGAAATTGTGGCATGTCCACTATCAATTGAGTCTTCTACAGTTCCTAAATCTTTACTTTTTGTTGAAGAATTTCGGGACATAAAAGGATGGTCTAATATTGAAGACAGACTTAAACGATCTGCTGGATTTCTACGAAGTAACTGGTGAATAAGGTCCTTAGCCTCTCTTGTCAAAAAAGTTGGCATTTCATAATCTGCCAAAACTACTTTATTTAATGTGTTCTTGACTGTGTCAGTGTCAAAAGGAGGTCTCCCAATAAGCAACGTATAAAACATACAGCCCAAGGACCAAACATCAGATTCAAGTCCATGTGCACTTCGAGTTGCAATTTCTGGTGAAATATAATTAGGAGTTCCACACAAAGTATAGTGCTTCTCATGTGGCATTTTCAACTGAGTTGCCAGCCCAAAGTCGGCAATCTTGATGTTCATATTACGGGTAAGTAAGAGGTTAGAAAGTGTGAGATCCCGATGTAATATGCCATGAGAATGGAGATACAACATTCCTGTGATGATCTGGTGCATAAAGTGTCGAGCTGTTGGAATGCAAAAAATAAAATTGACAATTTAGAAAATCTGATTCAGTATTTAGAATCTTAGAATTCAGTTTTTAGAAACCCAAGTTCATATGTGCCACAGTATTACATTAGAACACCAGCTTGCAGCTTAGTTCTACCAACCAAAATACTATTTTTATGATAATTCCATAATATTCTTTTAAGTCCCTTTAAAACAACTGGGAACTTGGGGTGCCTGGGTGGCTCAGTGGGTTAAAGCCTCTGCCTTCGGCTCAGGTCATGATCTCAGGGTCCTGGGATCGAGCCCCGCTTCGGAGAACCTGCTTCCTCCTCTCTCTCTCTTCCTGCCACTCTGCCTACTTGTGATCTCTGTCTGTCAAATAAATAAATAAAATCTTTATCTTTAAAAAATAATAATAATAAATAAATAAAACAACTGGGAACTCCTTCTAATCTTTGTCCTTTCCAACTGATGAGTTTTCTATATAGTTAAGGAAAGCTTAATTATATTAGCAACTGGGGGAGACTGGACTACCTAGGGTCTCTAGAAGTCCATAGCAATTAAGAGAAAATATTTATAATTGCACAAATAATTCGTAAATGTATTATAATTGTAAAAAAGAAAAAAGAAAGCTAGTTCCTCCGATGACCTCACAAACCCTCACAAAAAATAACCACTATTAATGTGTTTATACTGTTTTATACCTTTGTGCTTATGTACGTTTGTCTACCGAAATACACTGTAATAAATGCTTTAAAATATAAAAAGGTATAAAAAATACAGTTCTGTTACTTTTCCCCCCACTTCACAGTATTTCTTGAAATATTCTCATGTCAGCACACATATTTTTTCTTCTTAAAGATTTATTTATTTATTTTAGGGGCACCTGGGTGGCACAGTCATTAAGCTTCTAACGCTTGGGGGGTTTTTTTGTTTTTTTTTTTTTTTTTAAGATTTTATTTATTTATTTGACACAGAGAGATCACAAGTAGACAGAGAGGCAGGCAGAGAGAGAGAGAGAGAGAGAGAGAGAGAGAGAAGCAGGCTCCCTGCTGAGCAAAGAGCCCGATGCGGGACTCGATACCAGGACCCTGAGATCATGACCTGAGCTGAAGGCAGCAGCTTAACCCACTGAGCCACCCAGGCGCCCTAACTCTTGGTTTTGGCTCAAGTCATGATCTCAGGTAAGGAGATGGAGCCCCAGGTTGGGCTCTGTGCTTAGCAGGTAGTCTGCTTAAGATTCTTTCTCCTTTTGCCCCTCCCTTACCCCTCACTCTCTAAAATAAATAAATCTTTAAAATAAAGATGTACTAATCTTTTTAAAAAAGATTTATTTATTTGAGAGAGAGACAGAGGCAGAGAGAGCATAAGCAGGAGGGGCAGAAAGATCTCTGGTGTGGGGGCTCAATGTTAGGACCCTGAGATCACAACCTGAGCTGAAACTATGAGCTGGAGGCTTAACCAAATGCATCATACAGGTCCCCCATAAATTTTCATTTTATTTAATTGCTATCAATGAAAAGTAGGTCATTTCTGATATTTCAAGATTACAGAAAACATAGGAATAAACATTTTGTACCCACTTGTTTTCTTTTCTTTTTTTTTTTTTTTAAAGATTTTATTTATTTATTTGACAGAGAGAAATCATAAGTAGGCAGAGAGGCAAGCAGAGAGAGAGGAGGAAGCAGGCTCCCCGCCGAGCGGAAAGCCCGATGTGGGGCTTGAACCCAGGACCTGGGATCATGACCTGAGCCGAAGGCAGCGGCCTAACCCACTGAGCCACCCAGGCGCTCCTGTACCCACTTGTTTTCTTATGCATATGTATGGCATGGTTCTCTATGTTAAATTCAAGAAGCAGAAATGCTGGGTTGAAGGATAAAATTTAGATTTTAATACTTGCCAAACTGCCCTCCAAAAGGCTGTATTTTCATGCACATCCTTGTTAACATTGGGTAGTATCAATCCAATGAGTTTAAAAAGAAAAAGGGTATTCCACTATTTAATTTGGCACTCTTATGATTACGATCGAGTTTAAGCATCTTTTGATTTATTTTTGGCCATTTGTACTTTCCTTCTGTGAAGTCTGCCTATATTCCCTACCCATTTTTCTACTGCATTACCTTTTTTTAAAGCATCCCTTATATTTTTAATATTAAACATTAATTTAATATAATTTGTCAGTCATATATTTTACAAATATTTACTTCCTTTGTTTTAAATTTGACTTAATCTTTTGTCATTCATGTTCTTAATTTTATTAAGTCAAACTGATAATTCTTTTCCTTTATAGCTTTTGTAGATTTTCTTATTTAAGGCTTACTATTATACAGTATAACAAAAAATGCAAGTCATCATTAATGTTTGTATAGCTTATATTATTCAACTTGTATTACTACCTTATTTTGAGTCAAAGAATATGAATATTTGCATAACTCAATACATCTGACCAAACTGCTTTTCAAATGGATTATATAGACTTAAATGTACCAAAAGTCCAATAGCAACCACACTTGTTAGCTTACCTACAATCTCAGTTACCAGGATAACTAGAAAACAATTATTTGTGTGATGACTCATGGACCTTATTTGATACTGATCCGAACTGTAAAATAGTTATTTATGAGAAACTCTGGAAGTTGAAACTGACTATGCATTTGATACTAGGGAATTACTGGGTATGATAATGACTTTGTGGCTATTATTATTTTTAAAAGTTCTTATTTTTTTAAAGACATACAACAAAATATTTACAGATATAAAGATGCCTATAATCAGCTTCAAAATACTCTGGAAAATTAGGGGAATAAGAAGGGTACAAATGAAACAATTTGATCATGAATTGATAGCTTTGGAAGCTGAGGTCTCATTATACTATTCCACCCACTTCTATTTTTCACATTTTCTATAATAAATTATTTCAATAGTTATTTATGTTTGACTTAGGAACTACTTTATAGACATCAATAACATTCTAAAAAGTTCTTCTCTAGACCTGAAAGGATACACACTATCAATGATTTAATTTAAAATGTGATTTTGGATTTTAAAAAAAAAAGAAAGAAAAAGGGGCACCTGGGTGGCTCAGTGGGTTAAGCCTCTGCCTTTGGCTCAGGTCCTGGGATCGAGCCCCGAATTGGGCTTTCTGCTCAGCAGGGAGCCTGCTTACTCCTCTCTCTCTGCCTGCCTCTCTGCCTACTTGTGATCTCTGTCTGTCAAATAAATAAAAAATTTTTTAAAAATAAAAATAAAATGTATTTTGGGGAAAGATGATAACAAATTTCTTCTTTTACTTCTGTAATGTTTAAATTATTTATAGAAATTAACAGCTTTTCTAATTTTGAGAGTTGGGGGGTCTCCCTTTCTAGCCCAAAGTAATAATTTAAACAGTTTTATTAAACATTACAAAATACCATATTCTTCAAAAACTAGTTTTTAAAGAGTAAAACTTATATACACAAAAGAAAAAAAGCAGCCACCTACCTTCATTTTCTGAGAATGGTTTCATTCTGTTCTTTAGATACCTGTTCATTTCTCCATTATGGCACATTTCTAATACTAGATACACATAATTGTTATCTTCAAAATAGTTATACAGCTGAAATGTAAAAGGGCATAGTAAATGATAATATACAAAAATTCAATGTCTTTGGTCACTTTTATAAAATTTGTATTACCTCTAAGATAGAAGGATGTTTCAACTGGCAATGTATTTTCACCTCATTTTGGACTCTCTGCACCATTCCAGCTTTGTACATGGCTTTCTTATCTATCTAAAAAATAACATGAAACATTTAAATGTTGCTGATGAACTTACAAATGTGAAGTTTTCAAAAGTTAACTTTGAAGAGAAAGTATACTTTAAAATATTCTTAAGTCCTTTTATCTACATCTTTCTGAGATCAATTTACTCTGTTGTCTGTTTTCCCCATGCACCTAAGAGAGTGCTTGGCAGAGTAGACATTCAGTAAAAAAGTTTAGCCAATACATTCTAATATCCTCTCCCAACTTAAAGAATTTAATAGCACAACTATCATATCTATAACAACAACAACAACAACAAAAATCTACCCAAGCTTTATTTTTTTTTTGTTTTTTTCACCCTGTTATTTTCTACTAGACAAGCTTTAAAATAAAACTTCCCTTTCCCTACTGGTTTAGATAAGTGATTCTTAATTTGTTTATGATACTCCTATCATAAGCAATCAAAACATAGTATTTTAGATTGTTACAGTGTAATATAGAACTAGGCACAAATCCTATTCATTATTATAAACAAATTATTTGCTTTTCGATTTCTATCAATTACAAGTTTGCATAATAACAAGTACTAGGTCTACTTAACATTAATGAAAATAAAACACTTATTTAAGCATAGTCAAGGATCTCCTAAAACATCTGTAATGTCAATCGTTGGACTTGGCATCATCGTTTTCTGCATAAGGGATGGGTTTCCTTCCACCCTTAATTTAAAAAAAAAAAAAAAGCCTCATAGGTAAGAAGTTTCTTACACCTTAAGTCACCTCTCTAATTACTTGCAAAGTAGAGGTGAAAAGTTGGTTAATATATTCTTACCATTTTGATTGCTACTTCCAAACCAGTGTGAATGGACTCAGCTCTGTAGACACCAGCAAATGATCCTTTACCAAGCAGATTCCCAACTTTAAAATCCTTAAAAGTTAAAATTAAAGATATGTGTGATGACTCACATGAGTGAAAAAGAAGAAAGATAGGAAGAGACTGGAAAAAGATGATAAAATGGACCAAGAGGGGAATACGAATTCAAAATTCAAGCAGGTATTACACCTCGATACAGCAGGTGTCTGGGGTGGAAAGCATGTTGAAGCCTTGCGGGGATCCCTGAAAGTCCAGGCTGGGCTTCAGATACAGCACCCTAGTGAACTGCTTCCTCAACCTCAGCGCAACTTCAGCACCTTGCTCCCACCTCCAGCCAACCCCTGGGAGCAGAGGGCACGGCAGGAATCCCGCCGCATCTCCCGCCGGAGGTAACCGCCATCCCCTCGGAGAAGGGGGTGGCAGCTTTGCCCTCTTTTAGCGCGGCAGACCCGGCGGGATAGCCTTGGTGTCTGGAGACGGACGGGCGGGGCCGTGAGCGACTCACCTTGTCCTCCAAAACCCCAGCCTGAGGGGCGGGACGCTCCGCCCTAGACAGCCAGGCCGGCGGTTGGGACTCTCCCAAGGCACCTCGGCGCCCGCCCCGCAGCCGTTAGATTCGCCTGGTCTCCTTTTTGCAGCAGTCTCGAGTCCTGCCACTCCAGCTACCCCACCCCACCCCCCAATCTGCCCCGGAGAAGATTGCCAAGACTTTTCACCTCGATCTTCTCCCCGATGCAAGTCGCCATATTTCCAGGCTCAGGCCTGTGCTCCGCAGATTAGCTTCCTTCACACAGTCCCTTCGAGGCAGCGCTCCAAGCAGCCAGCCGGTCTTGGCGCCCATCAGGCTTGCCTCTCTAAGCCGCCCCTCCGGGCGACCGCTGCACAGCCACCGAAAGGCCTCTCCTGCACCTTCCGAGACCTGGGCGGCGCCTCCGCGCTCCCATTTTGAAAAACTCGCGCCTGTTGCGGTCCCAGCCAGGCTAGCTGTGACGTAAAGAGACTGGTCGATCTGGAGAGGCTGCGCTGAGCGCGCATGCGCGGCAGGCTCTCCTTCATGGCCAAAGGGGCTAGAACCGGAAATGCTCCGGCCGCCCTGCGGCATTGCTAGGTAATGTTGGCAGTCAATCTTTCAGAAGGTTGGGTTTACGGTGAATAGAAGAGCTGTCCTGAAATATGAGACAACTGGTAGGCTACTCACTTGACAGTCTGGAAAACTATCTTCATTTTATGAAGGGTTTAAGGCGATTTTAAGGGGCGCCTGGGTGGCTCAGTCATTAGGTGGCTGCCTTCAGCTCAGGTCGTGATCCCGGGGTCCTGGGATCCAGCCCCGCATGGGGTTCCCTGCTGGGCGGGGAGTCCGCTTCTCTCTCTCCTGCTCCCGCTGCTTGTGTTCCCTCTCTCGCTGGGTCTCTTTCTGGCAAATAAATAAATAAAACCTTAAAATATATAAAATGATTTTAAAAGTTAAAATGTTTAAACTTGACAGAACAGCACTGGAAAAAAATCATTACCCAGTTTAAGCACCCTTTACACCTCTGTGTTTATTCCATATATTTTCATAACTGTAATGAAGGTGTATGGTGCTTTGAGAAATTGAACTCCATTCTTTACTTTGGTAAATTGCTATTATTATATTATTTGTATAGCAACTTACATTTAAGATATCTCATACTTTTTATGCAATGCATTGATTAAAGGAGACATCTATAAGGTTTAAGTGATCCACCGAGAAGACTGAGATATTTAATAAGGATTTAAAACGAACTACACCACAAACTTAGATACTGTTTCTTTTTTTTTTTTTTAAGATTTTATTTATTTATTTAAGTGGGGGGGGTGGTGCAGAGGGATAAGAGAGTCTGTCTCAAGTGGATTCCCCACTGAGTGGGGAGCCCCATGTGGGGCTCATTTCAGGACCTTGAGACCATGACCAGACCCCAAATCAAGAGTTGGTTGCTTAATACAATGAGCTACCCAGGCACCCCTAGATCTTCTGTTTCTAAATGGAAAAAACTCTTTTCTTCTACATTAATGGATATATTAAGTTTACATAAGTTTGCCTACCTACAAGCTATAAAAAACTATTTAGACAAAAGTCAAAATTTTCCCTTCATTTCTCGAAATTCTTCCTTAAAGATTATATGTGATAATACTTGAGCAGTGGTTCAGGGTCCAGTCTTCCAATTAGACTTGCTTTTACTGTTGAGTTTTCAGAGATTCATATAATTCACTATTAATTGTGGGGCTTTTTGGAAGGTATCCTTTATTCCATTTATATCAGGTATTATACTAACTTGTTAAAAAACAATTTTGGGGGGCACCTGGGTGGCTCAGTGGGTTAAGCCTCTGCCTTCAGCTCAGGTCATGATCTCAGGGTCCTGGGATCGAGCCCCGCATCGGGCTCTCTGCTTAGCAGGGAGCCTGCTTCCTCCTCTCTCTCTCTCTGCCTGCCTCTCTGCCTACTTGTGATCTCTGTCAAATAAATAAATAAAATCTTTAAAAAAAACACACACACAATTTTTCTTCTTTTGTTGTTTCTATTTTAATTCCAGTGTAGTTAACATACAGTGTTATATTAATTTCAGGTGTACAATATAGTGATTCAACAATTCCATATATCACCCAGTGCTCAACATGACAACACCGATTTCACCTATAACCCCTATCCCCCTCCCTTCTGGTAGCCATCAGTTTATTCTCTATAGTTAAGAGTCTATTTCTTGGTTTGTCTCTCTCTTTTTTTCCTTTGAGCATTTGTTTTGTTTCTTAAACTCCACATATGAGTGAAATCATATGATATGTCTTTCTCTAACTTACTCTGTTCAACATTATACTCTCTAGCTCCATCATGTTGTTGCAAATGGCAAGATTTCATTCTTTTTTATGGCTGAATAATATTCCATTGTATATATACCACTCCTCATTTATCCATTCATCAATCAATGGACAGTTGAGCTGCTTCCATTGTTTGGCTATTGTATGTAATGCTGCTATAAACTTCCTGGTGCATGTATCCCTTTAAATTAGCATCTTCGTATTCGGCTGGGGGGTTAAATACCCAATGGTACAATTGCTAGATCGTAAGGTAGTTCTATTTATAACTTTCTGAGGTTCTATTTTAACTTTTCTAACTATTTTAATTTTTGAAGTTCTATTTTAACTTTTATAGTTCTTCAGAGTAGCTGCACCAGCTTGCATTCCCACCACCAGTACAAAGGGGTTCCTTTTTCTCCACATCCCTGCCAACATGTTGTTTCTTGTATTGTTGATTTTAGCCATTCTGACAGGTGTGGGTGGTATCTCATTGTAGTTTTTTTTTTTTTTAAGATTTTATTTATTTATTTATTTGACACAGAGAACAAGATCACAAGTAGGCAGAGAGGCAGGCAGAGAAAGAGAGGGGGAAGCAGGCTCCCCGCCGAGCAGAGAACCCGATGCGGGGCTCGATCCCAGTACCCCGGGATCATGACCTGAGCCGAAGGCAGAAGCTTTAACCCACTGAGCCACCCAGGCGCCCCCTCATTGTAGTTTTGATTTGCATTTCCCTGATTGTAAGTGATGTTGAGCACCTTTTTCTGTGTCTGTTGGCCGTTTATATGTCTTCTTTAGACAAATATTTGTTCAGGTCTCTGACATTTTTTTAATTCAAGTATTCTTTTTTGGGGTTGTTGAGATTTATCAGTTCTTTATATATTTTGGCTACTAATGCTTTATCAGATATGTCATTTGCAAATATCTTCTCTCATTCCGTAGGTTGTCTTTTAGTGTTGTTGATTATTTCCTTTGCTGTGCAGAAGCTTTTTATTTTGATGTAGTCTCAGTAGTTTCTTTTTGCTTTTGTTTCCTTTGCCTCCAAAAGCATATCTAGAAAGAAGTTGCAGCCAATGTCGAAGAAGTTACTGCCTATGTTCTCTTCTAGGATTTCTATGGCTTTGAGTCTCACATTTAGGTCTTTCATCCATCTGAAATCAATTTTGTGTATGGTGTAAGAAAGTGGTCCAGTTTTATTCTTTTGCACATAGTTGACCAGCTTTCCCAACGTTTGATGAAGAGGTTCTTTTCCCCTTTGGATATTCTTTCCTGCTCTCTCAAAGTTTAATTGACCACAAATTGTGGGTTTATTTCTGAGTTTTTTTTTTCCTGTTCCATTGATCTATAGGTCTATATTTGCATCAGTATGATACTGTTTTGATCACTACAGCTTTGTAATATAAATTGAAGCCTGGAATTGTGATGCTTCTAGCTTTGCTTTTTTTGTTTGTTTTGTTTTTGTTTTTTAAGATTCTTTTGGCTATTTGGGGTCTTCTGTGGATATTTATAAATTTTAGGATTGTTTATTCTAGCTCTGTGAAAAATGTTGGTGGTCTTTGATAGGGTTTGTATTAAATGTATAGATTGTTTGGGGTGCTTTAGACATATTAATAGGATTTGTTGTTCCAACCCATGAGCATAGAATGGCTTTCCATTTCTTTTTGTCATCTTCAATTTCTTTCATCAATGATTTATAGTTTTCAGAGTACAGTTCTTCACTTCCTTGATTAGGTTCATTCTTAAATATCTTACTATTTTTGATGCAATTGTGAATGTAATCAGTTCTCTTTCTGCTGCTTCATTATTGGTGTATGGAAATGCCACAGATTCCTGTACATTGATTTTGTTTCCTGATACTTCACTGAATTTATCAGTTCTATCAATTTTTTGGTGTAGTCCTTCTGGTTTTCTATATATAGTATCATGTGATCTGCAAATAATGGAAGTTTTACTTCTTCCTTACCAATTTGGATGCCTTTTATTTCTTTTTGTTGTCTGATTGCTGTGGCTAGGACTTTCAGTACTATGTTGAATAAAAGTGGTAACAGTGGAAATCCTTGTCTTGTTCTTGACCATAGGGGAAAGGCTCTCAGTTTTTCCCCATTCAGGATGATATTACCTGTGCATTTTTCATATATGACCTTAATTATGTTGAGGTATGTTCCCTCTAAATCTACTTTTTTGAGGGTTTTTATTATGAATGGCTATTGTACTTTGTTAAATGCTTTTTCTGCATCTATTTAAATGATTAAATGGCTCTTCTCCTTTCCCTTATTGATGAGATGTATCATGTTGATTGATTTGTGAACACCAAGCCATCCTTGCACCCAGGAATAAATCCCACTTAATTGTGCTGAATGATTTTTTTAATGTAATGTTGGATTTGGTTTGCTAGTATTTTCTTGAGGATTTTGCATCTAAGTTCATCAGGGATATTGGTCTGTAGTTCTCTTTTTTTGTGGTGATTTTATCTGGTTTTGATACCAGGGTGATGTGAGCCTCCTAGAATGAATTTGGAAATTTTCCTTCCTTTTCTATTTTTTGGAATAGTTTGAGAAGATTAGGTATTAACTCTTCTTTAAATGTTTGGAAGAATTCACCTGTGAAGCCATCTGGTCCAGGACTTTTTTTTGTTGGGATTTTTAAATTACTGATTTAATTTCTTTGCTGATTATCAGTCCATTCAAGTTTTCTATTTCTTCCTGTTTCAGTTTTGATAATTCATGTTTCTAGGAATTTATCCATTTCTTCTAGGTTGTCCAATTTGTTGGCATATAGTTTTTTAAATATAATATTCTCCTAAAATTGTATTTCTGTGCTATTGGTTGTTATTTCCATTTTCTCATTTGTGATTTTATTTATTTGGGTCTTTTCTCTTTCCTTAAAATTAATTTTCAAAATGGCAATAAGTACATACCTATCAATAACTACATTAAATATAAATGTAAAAGTCCTTCAGTCAAGACACAGAGAGGCAGAATGGATAAAAAAGGACACCCATCTATATTCTGCCTACAAGAGACTCACCTCAGACCTAAGGATGCATACAGAGACCAAAAATGAAGTGATGGAATTACATTCACTATGCAAATGGAAGTGAAAAAAGCCAGGGTAACAATACTTATATCAAGACAAAATAGACTTTAAAAATACAATTTAGCAAGACACAAAGAAGGACATTATATAATGTTAAAATGATCACTCCAGTGGGAGGATATAGCAATAGTAAATATCTATGCACCCAACACTGAAGTACATATATACATAAAGCAAATATTAATGACATAAAGGGAGAAATTGATGGTAATACAATAATAGTTGGGGACTTTAAAAATCCTCTTACATCAGTAGATAGGTCATCTAAGCAGAAAATCAATAAGGAAACAGTGTCTTTGAATAATACACTGGACCAGATGGACATAACAGACATATAAAGAACATTCTATCCAAAAAGAACACATTGTTTTCAAGGATAGATCTCCAGGATAGATCATATGCTAGGCCACAAAACAAGTCTCAATAAACTTAAGAAGACTGAAATCAGGGTGCCTGGGTGGCTCAGTGGGTTAAGCCTCTGCCTTCAGCTCAGGTCATGATCCCAGGGTCCTGGGATCGAGCCCCACATCAGGCTCTCTCCTCAGCAGGGAGCATGTGCCCCCTCCCCCCCTGCCTGCCTCTCTGCCTACTTGTGATCTCTGTCTGTCAAATAAATACATAAAATCTTAAAAAAAAAAAAAAGTAACAACTGACACCACAGAAATACAAAGGATTACAAGCGAATATTATGAGAAATAATATGAGAAATAATATGCCAGCAAACTGACAGCTTAGGAGAAATGTATATATTTCTTTTTTAAAAATTATTTATTTATTTGACAGAGATCCCAAGTAGGCAGAGAGGCAGGCAGAGAGAGGGGGGGAAGCAGGCTCCCCACTGAGCAGAAAGCCCGATGCGGGGCTCAATCCCAGGACCCTGAGATCATGACCTGAGCTGAAGGCAGAGGCTTAACCCACTGAGCCACCCAGGCACACTGAGAAATGGATATATTTCTAGAAACATACAATCTTCCAAAACAGAACCAGGAAGAAATAGAAAATCTGAATAGACCAATTACAAGTAATGAAATTAAAGTAGTAATCAAAAAACTACCAAAAAATAAAAGTCCAAGACCAGATGGATTCACAAATGAATTCTACCAAACATTTAAAGAAGATTCAATGTCAGGATGCCTGAGTGGTTCAGTTGGTTAAGCATCTGCCTTTGGCTTAGGTCATGATCCCAGGTTCCTGGTATGGAATCCTGCACTGGACTCTGTGCTCAGTGGGTAGCCTGCTTCTCCCTCTTCCTCTGCCATTCCCTCAACTTGTATGCTCTCTCTCTTTTTTATAAATAAAATGAAGAAGGAGAAGGAGATGATTCAATGCCTGTTCTCCTCAAACAATTCCAAAAAATTCAAGAGGAAGAAAAGCTTCCAAATACATTCTATGAGGCTAGCATTACCTTGATTATAAAACCAGACAAAACACCATAATACATATATTATTATATGTTAATAAAAATGTTTTTAAATGTGAAAAAAAAAAAAGAATAACAAATGCTGGCAAGAGAAAAAGCACAGGCACACTTTTGGTGGGAATGTTAATTGGTACAGCAACTGTGGAAAACAGCATGGAGTTTCCCCAAAAAATTAAAAATAGAAAGTGTATGATCCAGAGGTGCCTGCGTGACTCAGTTGGTTAAACATTTAACTTTTGATTTCAGCTCAGATCATCATCTCATTGTTATCATATCAAGCTCTGCATCAGTATGGAGCCTGCTTAGGATTCTCTGTCTTCCCCTCCCTCTGCCCCTCCCCCCACTAACACAGTCTCTGTCTCTCAAATAAATAAATAAATCTTAAAAAAAAATAAAGAAATAGTGTATGATCCAGTAATTCCACTACTGGGTATTTGCCTAAAGAAAATAAAACACTAATTTGAAAAGATATATGTACCCCTCTGTTTACTGCAACATTATTTACAATAGCCAAGATATGAAAGCAACCCAGTGTCTGTCAATAGATGAATTGATAAAGAACACACACACACAGGAATATTACGTAGTCATAAAAAAGGATAAGATCTTGCCATTTGCAATAACATGGATAGACATAGCAAGTATTATGCTAAGTGAAATCTGAGAAAGACAAATAGCATATGCTTTCAGTTAAATATGGAATCTAAAAAACAAACTGAATAAAGAAACCAAAAGCAGAATCAGATATATAAATAGAGAGAACAAACTAATGGTTGCTAGAGGGGAGAAGACTGGGGGATGTGCAAAATGGATGAAAGGGAATGGAAGATGCAGGCTTCCAATTATGGAAGTCATCGAATAGAAGGTATAGCATAAGGAATATGTCAATAATATAATAGCATTGTATGGTGACAGGAGGCAGCTACACTTCTAGTGAACATAGCATATTGTATAGCGTTGTTGAATCACTATGTTACATACTTGATACTAATGTACTAATATTGTGTGAACTATATGCAAATAAAAAGTAAAAAATTTAAAACCAAAAATTCTAAAATTTATATGGAGAGGCAAAAACCCCAGAATAGCCAACACAGTACTGAAAGAAAAAAACGGAGTTGGAAGTTAGATACCATCTGATATCAGGAGTTATTATAAAGCTACAGTAATCAATGCAGTGAGGTACTGGTGAAAGAACAGACAAGTAGATCAATGGAAAAGAATGTAAAGTCCACAAATAGACCCACCTTAATATAGTCAACTGATTGTTGACAAAGGAGCAAAGGCAATACAACGGAATAAAGATAAGTCTTTTCAACAAATAGTGCTAGAACAGCTAGATAGCCAAATGCAAAATAAAAAATAAAAAGTGAACCTAAACATAGACCTTATGACCTTCACAAAAATTAACTAAAAATGGATCATAAACCTAAAAACCAAAAACTATAGACCTCCTAGCCAGTAACATTGCCAGAGAAAGACATACCATGGTTTCACTCATATGGAATTTAAGAAAAAAAAAAAAATGACCAAAGGAAAAAAGAGAGAGACAAACCAAGAAACAGACTCTTAACTATAGAGAACATAGTGATCATTTCCAGAAGGGAGGTGGGTGGGGTGATAGGTTAAGTAGGTGATGGAGATAAAGGATTGCACTTGCAGTGTGCACTGGGGGATATATGGAAGTGTTGAATCACTGTATTATACACCTGAAACTAATATTACACAGTATGTAAACAAACTGGAATTTTTTTTAAAGATTTATTTATTTATTTGAGAGAGAGAAAGAACATGAGGGAGAGGCAGAAAGAGAAGCAGACTCCCTGCTGAGCAAGGAGCCTGGCACAGGCTTTGATCCCAGGACTTCAAGATCATGACCTGAGCCAAAGGAAGGTACTTAAGCGACCAAGCCACCCAAGTGCCCCATCTAAAAGGAATTTAAATAAAAACTTTCAAAAGATTTATTTTCTGGTTCTTTTTGTAGTTCTTTGTTTCTTTTCTTTTGCTCTCTTTTTTTGTGATTGATGAGTATAGTATTTTGTTTGGCTTTCTTTCTCTTTTTGTGTATCTATCATAGTTACTGGATTTGTGGTTACCATGAGGTTCATATATAGCATTATAAGTAAATAGCAGCCAATATTAATTTGATGGACATTTAAATTCAAACACATTCTTTAGCAACAATAAAACAGAAAAAGAAAAAGATTTTTTCCGGGTGCCTAGGTGGCTCAGTGGGTTAAGCCTCTGCCTTCAGCTCAGGTCATGATCTCATGATCCTGGGATTGAGACCCGCATCAAGCTCTCTGCTCAGCAGGGAGCCTGCTTCCCCTCTCTCTCTGCCTGCCTCTCTGCCTACTTATGATCTCTGTCTGTCAAATAAATAAATAAAATCTTTTTTAGTTTTCTCCTTGTCTTCTTTTTCTACTCCTTTCTTCACATTTTATGTGTATGTTGTCATATTTTACATCTTTTTATTCATATATTTCTTATCTCCAGTTAACGGCCATTTGTTTTCCATTTAAAGAAGTTCCTTTGGGGCACCTGGGTGGCTCAGTGGGTTAAAGCCTCTGCCTTCGGCTCAGGTCGTGGTCCGGGGTCCCAGGGTCCTTGGGTCGAGCCCCGCGTTGGTCTCTCTGCTCGGAGGGGAGCCTGCTTCCCCCTCTCTCTCTGCCTGCCTCTCTGCCTACTTGTAAGCTCTGTTTGTCAAATAAATAAATAAAATCTTTTAAAAAATGTCTTTGAGGGTGCCTGGGTGGCTCAGTGGGTTAAGCTGCTGCCTTCGGCTCAGGTCATGATCTCGGGGTCCTGGGATCGAGTCCCACATCGGGCTGTCTGCTCAGCAGGGAGCCTGCTTCTCTCTCTCTCTCTCTCTCTCTCTGCCTGCCTCTCTGTCTACTGTGATCTCTCTCTGTCAAATAAATAAATAAATTTTAAAAAAAAATGTCTTTGAAAAGTTCCTTTAACATTTCTTGGAAGCTTGGCATAGTGATGGTAAACCCTTTTTATCTTTCGTTTGTCTGGGAAACTCTTTATCTCCTTTGTAGGTAGCTTTTTATTTCTCTCTTGCTTCTTTTAAGATTCTCTCTTTGTCTTTAACCTTTGGCATTTTAATTATTATCTGTTGCCATGTGGACCTTCTTGGGATCAACTTGTCTGGAACTCTCTGTGCTTCTTTGGCTTGAATGTTTATTTCCCTTCCTAGGTTAGGAAAGCTTTCAGTTATATCTTCAAATAAATTTCCTACACCTTTCTCTCTTTTCTTCTCGGATCCCTATAATGCAGATGTTTGTTCACTTGATGTTGTCTAAGGGATCTCTTAATCTAGCCTCATTTTCTTTCAGTTCTTTACTCTTTTTGTTGTTCAGGTTGTGTGCTTTCTATTTCCTTGTATTCCAGATCACTGTTAATTTCTTCCACATCCTCTAATCTTTGATTTCTTCTAGTGTTTTTATTTCAGTTATTGTATTACTCAACTTTGATTGATTTATTTAATGTTTTTTTTCTCTTTATTGAAATGTCATTGAGTTTGTCTAATCTTTTCTCCAGCCCAGTGAGTATCTTATGATCATTACTTTAAATTCCTTATCTCTGTTTCATTTAGGTCTTTTTCTGAGTTTTTTTCTTGTTCTTTCTTTTGGAGCATATTCCTCTGTATTTCCATTTATGTAACTTTCTGTGTTTGTTTTGTGAATTAGAACTACTTCTCCTAAAGTTTAAGGATTTGTGCATGGAATCCTCTTTGTAGACTGTGTATGCTTGATGACTGTTTCTGGCTGGCTGGGGTTGTGGCAGTATATGCTAGTCTTTTATACTGTGGCTTTTTATAGAAAGAATACCAATAAAAAGAATAATAGAAGAAAAAAAGAAAAGAAGAAAACAGAAAAAAAGTAAATAAAAATTTATTTTTTTAAAAAACTTTTTATTTCTTAATTTGACAGAGAGAGTTAGTGAGAGAGGGAACACTAGGGGTAGTGGGAGAGGGAGAAACAGGCTTCCCACTAAGCAGGGAACCCGATGCGGGGCTCAGTCCCAAGACTCTGGGATCATAACCTGAGCCAAAGACAAATGCTTAATGACTGAGACACCCAAGCACCCTAAAAGAAGAGAATTTTTAAAAGAGAACAAGAAAGAAAGGAACAAAGCCAAAAAGAAAAAAATGACAAAACAAGACAAATTTTCAAAGTAAAATAAAATAAAAGTAATAATAATATAATCCTCACAAAACTGCAGCTTGTTTTCTGTGCCTCAGCATCTCAAGGCAGCTGATGCGGGCTTGTGTTCCCTGGGCTTGCTAGGGTCAAAGGCTTATCATAAGCCAACCCTACTGGGTCTGGACTTTTAAGGTGGAAGGGGAGAAAGTGTTCCCGCAATTGCTCAGTGCTTTTTAACCATGGCTCTTTTTCCTGTGTCCCAGCATGTCCAGAGCTGGTGTGGTCTTGTAGATCCTGGGCTCCCTGAAGTTGCAAGCTTATCGAGATGACTAGACCCATGTGTTACATAGTCTGGACCCTGCTCCAGTCTACACTCTCAAGGTGGGGTGGGAACATAAACTATGTTGTTCTCCAGTCCCTCTGACTTGGAGAGATTTCCCACAACTCCTCCGGTGTTTGGCAGATTTCTTGTGTGTCTCTTATATGCCAGTTGCTTTTGTAAACTTAGGGTTTTTTTCCAAGCCCAAGGACAGAGGTGTCTGTTCTTGGTCCCTCAATATTATTGTTCCCCACTACTGTTTGCAGTGTTGGGAGTGGGGGTTCCCTTTATTACTGTCTGTCTGTCTCTCTTGTCTTCTGGCCATTCTCTCTGTCTTTGGTTATTCAGTCAGCCCTCAATTCTTTTTCATGTGGAATTATTGTGTTAATAGTTGTAAGTTGGTGTGTTCTGTGAAGGAGGTGAATTCAAAGTCTTCCTCTGTTGCCATCTTGGATGGGAACCTCCTGTATTTTAAATTTTATTTTCAGTTCTTCTCTGCTGGTATATAGTAAAGCAATTGACTTTTATGTTTTAAGCTCGTATCCTGAAGCCTTGCTATTATAATCAGGAACAGGAGATTTTTTTTTTTTTTGTCAATTCTTTTGGTTTTCCTACATGGCTGATCATGTCAACTGGGAAAAAAGACAGTTTCATATCTTCTTTCCCAATTCGTATACCTCTTATTTCCTTTCCTTGCCTTGTTTGCATTTGCTAATACTTGTACTGTG
This sequence comes from Lutra lutra, assembly GCF_902655055.1. Taxonomy (NCBI): domain Eukaryota; kingdom Metazoa; phylum Chordata; class Mammalia; order Carnivora; family Mustelidae; genus Lutra; species Lutra lutra. The sequence goes on along the minus strand of NC_062279.1, from coordinate 126,316,805 downwards.
ATATTGAAAACTAGTGGTGAGAGGGAACAACTTTGCCTTGTTACTAGTCTTAATGAGAAAACTTATACTAGGTTCACACCATTTAGTATTATTAAGTATAGGCTTTTTTGTAGATGTTCTTTATTCATTTGAGGAAGATAACTTCTATTCCTAAATTATTGAGAATTTTTATCATGATGGGTGTTGGATTTTGTCAAATACTTTCTCTTTATATATGTTGAAATGATCATGTGGTTTTTCCCTTTTTAGCTTATTAGTGTGATGGATTATATTAATTGATTTTTAGTATTGAACCTGTCTTGCATACCTGAGATAAATCTCACTTGGTAGTAGTATGTAAATCTTGTTTGGTTCAATTTACTAATATTTGTTGAGGATTTTTACATTTATATTCATGAAAGATATTGAGCTATAATTTTTTTATTTTTATTTTTTTAAATAAAAGTTAGTTTTATGATAGGAAAAAAAAGGAACATTGTAGATAGAATTTCATTTAATTTTAAATGTATCCATCTAACTTTTGGGAAATAAGAAATAAATTTTATAGGCCTTGCATCATATTAAGGTAACCTAATTTTGCACACTTAAAACTTAAATTAGGGGGCGCCTGGGTGGCTCAGTGGGTTAGAGCCTCTGCCTTCAGCATGATCCCAGGGTCGTGGGATCGAGGCCCGCATCAGGCTCTCTGCTCAGTGGGGAGCCTGCATCCTCCTCTCTCTCTGCCTGCCTCTCTGCCTACTTGTGATCTCTCTCTCTGTCAAATAAATAAATAAAATCTTTTAAAAAAAAAAAACCTTAAATTAGGAAATACCCACATGTTGATCCTCTTGAACTCATAATGTTCATTTAGTAATCAAAATGTAAAAGGGATTTTATTTATTTGTCATCGTTGAAATTGAGCTTTTTCTTTTATCCTTTTTATCCTCTTTCCCCATTTCTCCCACCCCTCACACTTTGTCTCTGGCAACCACCTATCTGTTCTCTGTATCTGTGAGCTTGTTTGTTTCTGTTTGTCCATTCTGTATTTGGGGATTCCACATATAATAAAGATCACACGGTACTTGTCTTTCTCTGACTTATTTCACTTAGCATAATGCCCTGTAGGCCCATCCATATTGCTATAAGTAGCAAGATTTCTTCTTTATTATGTGTAAGTAATTTTCCATTGTATATACATACCACAGTTTCTTTATTCTTTCATCTATCAATGGATACTTGGTTTGGTTTTATATCTTGTTTATATCTTTATATATATATCTTTATATATTGTAGATAATGTAATAAATGTAGGAGTATACATATCTTTTTTTTAAGATTTTATTTATTTATTTGATAGGCAGAGATCACAAGTAGGCAGAGAGGCAGGCAGAGAGAGAGAGGAGGAAGCAAGCTCCCTGCCAAGCAGAGAGCCCAATGCAGGGCTCGATCCCATGACCCTGGGATCATGACCTGAGCTGAAGGCAGAGGCTTTAACCCACTGAGCCACCCAGGCGCCCCAAGAGTATACATATCTTTTAGAATTAGTTCTTGTTTTCTTTATAGATTTCTAATAGTGAATTACTGGATCGTATAAAAGTTCTATTTTTAAGTTTTTGATGAAGCTTCATACTGTTTTTTATAGTGGTTTACCAGTTTACATTTCAACACAGCATACAAGGATTTTCTTTTCTCCATATCCTTGCCATCACTTACCTCTTGCCTTTTTGATAGTAGCTATTCTTATAGTGTGATGTGATAGCTCATTGTGTTTTGTTTTAAGATTTTATTTATTTGCTTGACAGAGAGATAACACACGTAGGCAGACCAGCAGGCAGAGGGAGAGGGAGAAGCTGGTTCTCCGCTGAGCAGGGAGCTCAATGTGGGGCTCGATCCCAGGACCCCAGGATCATGACCTGAGCCAAAGGCAGATGCTTAACTGACTGAGCCATCCAAGTGCCCCCTCATTGTGTTTTTTTTATTTCATTTCCCTAATGATTAATGAAGTTGAGCATCTTTTATTGTGTCTTTTGACTATCTCTGTGTCTTCTTTGGAAAAGTGTCTATTGAGATCTCCTGCCCTTTTTTTAAATTGGATTGTTTGTTTTTTGTTCTTGAGTTGTATGTGTTTTTCATATATTTTAGATATTAATCCTTTGTTACATAAAAGACTTACAAGTATTTTCTCCCATTCAGTAGGTTGCCTTTACATTTTGTGAATGGTTTCTTTTGTTGTGCAGAAGCTTTTTAGTATGATGTAGTCCCACTTACTTATTTTTGCATTTGTTGCTTTTGCTTTGGTGTCAGATTCTAAAATACTCAACAAGATCTATGCCAGAGAGATTACCACATGTTTTCTTCTAAGAGTTTTATGGTTTCAGGTCTTACATTAACATCTTTAATCCATTTTGAATTTATCTTTTGTATAGTATAATATACTGGTTTAGTTTTATTCTTTTGCATGTTAGGATTTCTGAACACCATTTAGTGAACAGACTCTCTTTTTCCCATGATATATTCTTGCCTCATTTGTTGTAAATTAATTGGCCATGTAAATGTGGGTTTATTTCTGGGCTCTCTATGTCTCTGATCTGTGTCTGCTTTTATCCCACTACCACACTATTTTAATTAGTATAACTTTGTAATAGAGTTTGAAATCAGGGAGTGTGATGATGCCTCCAGCTTTGTTCCTCTATCTTAAGATTTCTTTGGCTACTCAAGGTTTTTTGTGGTTCCATACAAATTTTAGGATTGTTTGTTCTGTTTCTTTGAAAAATTCCATTGGAACTTTGATTGGAATTGCACTGAATCTCTAGATTAATTTGGGGAGTGAGGACATTTTAACAATAATCAGTCTTCCAACCCATGGGCACAGAATATCTTTCCATTTGTTTGTGGCTTCAATTTCTTTTATTAATGCCTTACAGTTTTTACTTTTTATTTATTTATTTTTAAAGATTTTATGTATTTATTTGACACACAGAGATCACAAGTAGGCAGAGAGGCAGGCAGAGAGAGAGAGAGAGAAGCAGGCTCCCTGCTGGGCAGAGAACCCGATGTGGGGCTCGATCCCAGGACCCTGAGATCATGACCTGAGCCGAAGGCAGAGGCTTTAACCCACTGAGCCACCCAGGCACCCCAACCTTACAGTTTTTAGATTACAGGTCTTTCACTTCCTTGGTTAAATTTTGCTCTTAGGTTTTTTGTTTTTGTTATTGTCTTTTTTTTTTTTAAGCAATTGTAAACAAGGTTGTTTTATTTCTCTTTTGGATAGTTTATTATTAGTGTATAGAAGCATAACAGATTTTTATTAGTTTTAATTTTTATTTATTTATTTATTTAGAGCATGAGCAGGGGAGGGAGGGGCAGGGGGAGATGGAGAGAGAGAATCTTACGTAGACTTCACATGAGTGTGGAGTCAGACATGGGGCTTGATCTCACAACCCTGAGATTATGACCTAAAGCCAGAATTAAGAGTCAGACACTTAGCAGACAGAGCCACGGATGCACCCCAGAAGTAACAGATTTTTGAGTATTTGTTTTGGATCTTACAGCTTTACTAAATTGGTCTGTTAGTGCTAACAGTTTTTTCTTGGAGCCTTTAGGGTGTTCTAAGTATTAAATCATGTCCTCTGCAAATAGAGACAATTTTAGTTCTTTTTTTTTTCTAATTTTGACACAGTTTTTTTTCCTTCCTTGATTGCTGTAGTTAGAATTTCAAGTATTATGTTGAATAGAAGTGGTGAAAGTGGACATCCTCATCTTCTTCCTGGTCTTAGAGAAAAAGCTTTCAGTCCTTCACCATTTAGTATGATGTTAGCTGTGACCTTGTCATATATGGCCTTTCTTATGTTGAGGCATATTCCCTCTATACCCACTTTATTGAGAATTTTTATCATAAATGGATGTTAGCTTTTTTCAAATGCTTTTTCTGCATCTATTGAGATGATCAATGATTTTTATACTTCATTTTGCTAACATAATCTATCACTTTTACTGGTTTGTGGATGTTGAATCACCCTTGCATCCCTAGAATAAATGCTTCTTGATTATGGTGTATGATCCTTTTTATATATTGTTGGAGTTTGGCTTGCTTATATTTTGTTGAGGTTTTTAATGTTTATCACAGATATTCAGCCCGTAACATTGTTTTCCTGTGGCATCTTTTTCGGGTTTTGATACCAGAGTACTGCCTCATAAAATGAGTTTGGATGAATTCCCTCCTCTTCAGTTTTTAAAAAGAGCTTGAGAAATGTTGGTGTTGATTCTTCTTTGAATGCTTGGTGGAATTTATCCCTGAAGCTGTATGTTCTTGGGCTTTTGTTTATTGGGAGGTTTTTGGCTACTGATTTCAGTCTCCTTACCAGTTATCAGTTTGTTTAGATTTTCTATGTCAGCATGATTCAGTCTTGGTAGAATGTATGTTTATAGGAATTTATCCATTTCTTTTAGGTTGTCCAAGTGCTTGGCATATACTTGTTCATAGTAGTGTCTTATGATCCTTTGAATTTCTGTGGTATCCAATTGTAATATCTCTCATTTCTTACCTATTTAAGGAATCTGTTTTTTCTTGATGACTTTTGCAAAAGTCTTTTTGTTTATCTGTGCAAAGGACAACATCTTAGTTTCACTGATCCTATTGTCTTTTTAGTCTCTATTTCATTTATCTCTGCTGTAATCTTTTTTATTTCCTTACTCCTACGTCTTTTTATTTTGTCCTTTGAGGTGTAAAATTAGGTTGTTTATTTGAAACCTCTCTTGTTTCTTGAGGTAGGCATTTATCACTGTTAACTTCACCTTAGAATTGCTTTGGGTGCATCACACAAATTTTGGTATGTTAGATTTCCATTTCCATTTGTCTCAAGGTGTTTTTTTTTTTTTCTCTTTTGATTTTTTTTCTTTTTGCCTCATTTGTTGTTTGGTAGCACGTTGTTTAGTCTCCACTTGTTTGTGAATTTTTGAGTCTTTGTGTAATTAATTTCTAGTTTATACCATTGTACTTGGAAAAAAATTTGATATGACTTCACTTCTCCTAAATTTATTATGATTTGTTTTCTCTTCTAACCTATGATCTATTCTGCAAAATGTTTCATCTGTGCTTTAGAAGAATATGTATTCTGTTGCTTTTGGTTGTAATGTTCTATGTATATCTGTTAAGTCCATCTAATCTAAGTTGTCATTTAGGTTAGTGATCCTGTATGATTTTTTTATCTGTATGATTTATCCATTGCTATAAGCAGGGTGTTAAAATCTCCTACTGTTATTATATTACAGTCTATTTCTCCTAAAGGCCTACTAATCTTGGCTTTCTATATATTTAGCTGCTTCTTATTGGGTATATAAATATCTACAAGTATTACATCCTCTTAAGGGATTGACCGCTTTATCATTATGTAAGTCCCATCTTTGTCTCTTTTTTTTTTTTTAAGATTTTATTTATTTATTTGACAGAGAGAGATCACAAGTAGGCAGAGAGGCAGGCAGAGAGAGAGGAAGGGAAGCAGGCTTCCTGCTGAGCAGCGAGCCTGATGCGGGACTCGATCCCAGGACTCTGGGATCATGACCTGAGCTGAAGGCAGCGGCTTAACCCACTGAGCCACCCAGGCGCCCCCATCTTTGTCTCTTATTACAACTTTGTTTTAATCTTTTTTTTTAAGATTTTATTTATTTATTTGACAGAGATCACAAGTAGGCAGAGCAGCAGGCAGAGAGAGAGGGGGAAGCAGGCTCCCTGCTGAGCAGAGAGCCAGATGTGGGGCTCCATCCCAGGACCCTGGGATCATGACCTGAGCCGAAGGTAGAGGCTTAACCCACTGAGCCACCCAGGCGCCCCTACAACTTTGTTTTAAAGTCTTTTGGTCAGAGGTACCTGGATGGCTCAGTTGGTTAAGCATCAGCCTTTGGCTTGGGTCATGATCCCAGGGTTCTGGGAACGAACCCTGCATTGGGCTCCCTGCTCAGTGAGGAGCCTGCTTCCCCCTCTCCCTCTGCTACTCTGCCTACTTGTGCTCTCTCTCTCTCTGTCAAATAAATAAATAAAATCTTTTTTTTTTTTAAAGTCTTTTTGTCTGTTTTAAGTATAGCTACTCTAGCTTTTTTGTTTGTTTCTATTAACAGGGACTATCTTTTCCATCCTCTCTCTTGGCAGTCTGTTTGGGTCCTTACATCTAAAGTGAGACTCGTGGGGAGCATATGGATAGGTCTTATTTTTTGTTTTTGTTTTTTAATCCATTCAGCCAGTCTATGCCTTGATTGAATAATTTAGTCTATTTGTATTTAAAGTAATTATTGATAAGCGTGTGCTTATTGCCATTTCATTATTGTTTACCAGCTAGTTTTGTATTTCTCTGTTTCCTTTCTTCTTTTGCTCTCCTCCCTCATGACTTAATGACTTCCTTTAGTAGTTTACTTATATTCCTTTTTTTTTTCTTTAAGATTTTATATTTATTTGACAGACAGAGATCACAAGTAGGCAGAGAGGCAGGCAGAAAGAGAGAGAGGAGGAAGCAGGCTCCCTGCAGAGCAGAGAACCTGATGTGGGACTCGATCCCAGGACCCCGAGATCATGACCTGAGCTGAAGGCAGAGGCTTAAACCACTGAGCCACCCAGGTGCCCATTTTTTGTGGTATCTTAATCTGGTTTTGGTGTCAGGGTAATCCTGGCCCCATAGAATGAATTTGGGAGCTTTCCTTCCTCTTCTATTTTTTGGAATAGTTTGAAAAGCATAGATATTAACTTTTCTTTAAATGTTTGGTAGACTTCACCTTTGAAGCCATGTGATCCTGGACTTTTGGGTTATTTTGAGTTTTTTGATTACTTGTTAGTAATCAGTCTGTTCAAATTTTCTATTTCTTTTTAATTTAGTTTTCAGATGTTATACTTTTCTAGGAATTTTCTATTTCTTCTAGGTTGTCCAATATGTTGGTATACAATTTTTCATAATCTTATAATCTTTTGTATTTCTATGACATCAGTTATTTCTTTTCCTTCTTTTCTGATTTTATTTATTTGAACCCTCTTCTTTTTCCTGATTATTCTGGCTAGGGGGTTATCAATTTTGTTAATCTTTTTCTTTTGTTGTATTATGTTAGTCACCATACAGTAGTACATCATTAGTTTTTGATGTAGTGTTCCAAGATTCATCGTTTGCATATAACACCCAGTACTCCATGCAATCACTGCCCTTCTTAATATCCATCACCAGGCTCTCCCCTCCCCCTCCCCCCTCTCTTCTAAAACTCTCTGTTTGTTTCCTGGAGTCCATAGTCTCTCATGGTTTATCTACCACTCCGATTTCTTCCCCTTCATTTTTCTCTTCTCCTAATGTCCTCTATGCTATTCCTTATGTTCCACAAGTAATTGAAATCATATGATAATTGACTTTCTCTGCTTGACTTATTTCACTTAGCATAATCTCCTCCAGTCCCATCCAAGTTGATACAAAAGTTGGGCATTCCTCCTTTCTGATGGCTGAGCAATATTCCATTGTGTATATGGACCACATCTTTATCCATTCATCTGTTAAAGTGCATCTTGGCTCTTTCCACATTTTGGCTATTGCTGCCACATTGCTGCCACAAGCATTGGGGTGCATATGGCCCTTCTTTTCACTACTTATGTATCTTTGGGATAAATACCCAGTAGTGTAATTGCTCAGTCATAAGGTTCCACTATTTTTAATTTTTCGAGGAACTGCCACACTGTTTTCCAAAATGAATGCACAAGTTTGCATTCCCATCAATAGTGTAAGAGGGTTCCCCTTTCTCTACAACTTCTCCAGATTTGTTGTTTCTTGCCTTGTCAATTTTTGCCCTTCTAATTGGTGTAAGGTGGTATCTCAATGTGGTTTTGATTTGAATTTCCCTGATGGCTAATGATGATGATCACTTTTTCATGTGTCTTGTAGCCATTTGTTTGTCTTTGGAGAAATGTCTGCTCATGTCTTCTGCCCATTTTTTGACTTGATTATCTGTTTTTTAGGTGTTGATCTGAGAAGTTCTTTATAGATCTTGGATATCAGCACTTTGTCTGTAGTGTCATCTACAAATACCTTCTCCCATCCTATGGGTTGCCTCTTTGTTTTGTTGACTGTTTCCTTTGCTGTGCAGAAAATTTTTATCTTGATGAAGTCCCAAAAGTTCATTCTTGCTTTTGTTTCCCTTGCCTTTGGAGACTTGTCTTGAGAAAAGTTGCTATGGCCGATGTTAAAGAGGTTACTGCTTATGTTCTCCTCTAGGATTTTGAAGGATTCTTGTTTCACATTGATGTCTTTCATCCATTTAGAGTTTATTTTTGTGTTTGGTGTAAAAGAATGGTCCAGTTTCATTCTTCTATATATAGCTGTCCAATTTCCCCAACACCATTTATTGAAGAGACTTTCTTCCACAGGATATTTTTTCCTGCTTTGTTGGAGATTAGTTGACCATAGAGTTGAGAGCCCATATCTGGGCTCTTTATTCTATTCCATTGGTGTATGTGTCTGTTTTTGTGCCAGTACCATGCCATCTTGGTGATCACAGCTTTGTAATACAGCTTGAAGTCAGGCAACATGATGCTTCCAGCTTCGTTTTTCTTTTTCAACATTTCCTTGGTGATTCCGGGTCTTTTCTGGTTCCTTACAAATTTTAGGATTGTTTGTTCCAGCATTTTGAAAATTGCCATTGGTATCTTGATTGGGATGATGTTGAAAGTATAGATTTCTCTGGGCAGCATAGTCATTTTCATGATGTTTATTCTTCTGATCCATGAGCATGGAATGTTTTTCCATCTTTTTGTGTCTTCTTCAATTTCTTTCATGAGCGTTTTGTAGTTCCTAGAGTATAGATCCTTAACCTCTTTGGTTAGATTTATTCCAAGGTATCTAATGGTTTTAGTGCTGTTGTAAATGGAATCAACTCTCTAATTTCTCTTTCTACAGTTTCATTGTTAGTATGCAGGAAAGCAACTGATTTCTGTGCATTGATTTTTTATCCTCCCATATTACTGAATTGCTATATAAGTTCTAGCACTTTGGGGGTGGAGACTTTTAGGTTTTCCACAGAGTATCATGTCATCAGTGAAGAGAGAGAGTTTGACTTCTTTTTGCCAATTTGGATACCTTTTATTTCTTTTTGTTGTCTGATTGCTGTTGCTAGGACTTCTAGTACTATGTTGAACAATAGTAGTGAGAGTGGGCATCCTTGTCATGTTCCTGATCTCAATGGTAAGGCTCTCAGCTTTTTCCCATTGAGAATGGTATTCACTGTGGGTTTTTCATAGATGGATTTTATGAAGTTGAAGAATGTTCCCTCTATCGCTATACTCTGATGAGTTTTCATCAGGAAAGGATGCTCATTTTGTCAAGTGTTTTTTCTGTATCAATTGAGAGGACCATGTGGTTCTCGTCTCTTCTTTTTTTTATGTGTTCTGTCACATTGATTGATTTGCAAATGTTGAACCACCTGTGTCCCAGGGATAAATCCCACCTGGTCATGATGGATAATCCTCTTAATGTACTGTTGGATCCTATTAGCTAGGATCTTGTTGAGAATTTTGGCATCTGTATTTATCAGGGATATTGGTCTGAAATTTTGTTTTGATGAGGTCTTTGCCTGGTTTTGGGATCAAAGTAATGCTGGCCTCATAGAAAGAGTCTGGAAGTTTTCCTTTGTTTTTGTTTTTTGAAACAGCTTCAGGAGAATAGGTAGTATTTCTTCTTTGAATATTTGGTGGAATTCCCCAAAGAATCCATCAGGTCCTGGACTCTTGTTTTTTGGGAGGTTTTTGATCACTGCTTCAATCTCGTTACTAGTTATTGGTTTATTCAGGTTGTCAATTTCTTCCTGTTCCAATCTGGGAAGTTTGTAGGTTTCCAGGAATGCATCCATTTCTTCTAGATTCCTTAACTTATTGGCATATAGCTGTTGATGATAATTTCTGATGATTGTTTCTGTTTCCCTGGTGTTAGTCATGATCTCCCCCCTTTCATTCATAATTTTATTAATTTGGGTCCTTTTTCTTTTCTTTTGGGTAAGTCTGGCCAGTCATTTATCAATATTGTTAATTCTTTCAAAGAACTAGCTTCTAGTTTCATTAATGTGTTCTGTTGTCTTTCTGGTTTCTAATTTGTTGATCTCTTCTCTAATCTTAATTATTTCCCTTCTAGTTTGTGGGTTAGGTTTAATTTGTTGTTGATTACCTAGGTCTTTAAGGTGTAAAGATAGTTTGTGTACTTGGGATTTTTCTGTTCTTTTGAGTGAGGCTTGGATGACTATGTATTTCCCCCTTAGGACGTCTTTGCCGTATCCCAAGGTTTTGGATGATGTGTCTTCATTCTCATCGGTTTCCATGAATTGATTAAGTTCTTCTTTGATTTCCTGATTGACCCAAACATTCTTGACCAGGATGGTCTTTAACTGCCAAGTGTTTGAATTTTTTTCAAACTTTTCCTTCTGATTAAGTTCCAGTTTCACAGCACTGTGGTCTGAGAATATGCAGGGAATAATCTCATTCTTTTGGTATCAGTTGAGAGCTGATTTGTGACCCAGTATGTGGTCTATTCTGGAGAAAGTTCCATGCATGCTTGGGAAGAATGAGTATTCTATTGTTTTATGGTGGAATGTTCTGTATATGTCTATGAGACCCATCTGTTCCAGTGTGTCATTCAAAGCTCTTGTTTGTTTGTTGTTCTGCATAGTTGTTCTGTCTATTGCTGAGAGTGGTGTGTTAAGGTCTCCTACAGTTAACATATTATTATCAATATGTCTCTGTATATTGGTTAACAGTTGGCTTATGTCGTTGGTTGTTCCCATGTTGGGGGCATAGGTATTTACAATTGTTAGATCTTCTTGTTGGATAGACCCTTTAAGAATGATATAGAGTCCGTCTGTATCTGTAACTACAGTCTTTAGCTTAAAATCTAATTTGTCTGAAAGGAGAATTGCTACCCCAGCTTTCTTTTGAGGGTGTTGGCATGAAAGATAGTTCTCCATCCCTTCATTTTCAGTCTGAATGTATCTTTAAATTCAAAACGAGTCTCTTATAGACAGCATATGGATGGGTCCTGTCTTTTTATCCAATCTGCAACCCTGTGCCATTTTATGGGAGCATTTAGGCTGTTCATGTTGAGAGTAATTATTGATAGATTTCATTGTCATCATGTTACCTGTGAAGTCTTTGTTTCTATGGATTGTCTCTGTATATCTCTGTTCTGTGTCACTCTGGGGGTCTTTCTTCTTTTATAGAACCCCTCTCTAATATTTCTTGCAAGGCCAGCTTGGTGGTCACTTATGCAGTCTCTGCCAGTCCTGGAAGCTTCTTATCTCCCATCTATTCTGAATGATAACCTTGCCAGATAAAGAATTCTTGGCTGCCTATTCTTCACATTTAGTACCCTGAATATGTCTTGCCAACCCTTCCTGGCTTGCCAGGTCTCTGTGGACAGGTCTGACATTATTCTGATGTTCTTCCCTCTGTGCATAAGGAATCTCTTCCCCCAACTGCCCTTAAAATGGTTTCCTTGGTTCTAAGGTTTGCAAGTTTTACTGTTACATGCCTGGGGGTTGATCTACCCTCATTGATCTTGGGGGCTGTCCTCTCTGCCTCTATGACATGATTACTTGTTTCATTCCCCAGATTAGGGAAGTTCTTGGCTATGATTTGGTGAAATATATCTTCTAGCCCTCTCTCTCTCTCCACCCCTCAGGGATCCCAATAATTCTGACATTGTAACGTTTCATGGTGACATTTATTTCTAATTCTGTTTTCATGGATTTTGAGCTGTTTGCTCCAGGCCTCTTCCTGATCCTTCTTTTCTATCAGTTTATCTTCAAGATCAGTAATTCATTCTGCCTTATTTACCCTGTTTGAGTATCTAGATTGATTGTATCTCATTGATACATTTTTAAGTTCTGCCAGATCTGCTCTCACTTCTTCCCTAAATAAATCTATATTGCCATTAATAGTTTTCTCCAGCCTGACTATTGTCCTCATAACTGCTACTGTGAAGTCTTTTTCTGACATCTTGCTTAGATCCATATCCATTAGATCTTCTGAGAAGCCATTGTCTCTAGGTCTTTTCTTTGTTGGGAATTCTTTCTCCTTGTCATTCTGTTGAGTTGTAGTTAGGGATGTATAGCTGAAAATATCAACCACTATCCAGGCAAGGTGCGTCCTAGGAAGTTTCAGAGCAATTTGGAAGCAATTGAAAATCACCTCCAAAAAGAGAAAGAAAGAAAGAGAGTAAGAGAGAAAGAGAGAGAAAGACAAAGAAAGAAAGAGAAAGAACCCTAGCCAAAATGAGCCCCAAGAGCAAAATTTATAAAGTACAAAAAGAGAAACAAACAAAAAGACCAAAAAAACCCAGCCAAAATGAGCCCCAAGAGTAAGGTTTATGAAATACAAAAATGAAAACAAACAAACAAACAAACCAACAAAAGAAAGGAAAAAAAGTGGGTACTGATGGGAAGGTGGTTATAATCCCTCTATGTGGGCAAAGAAGTGTATTTCTGTTCTTCCTGGGTGTATTTTGTTATCTTTGTTAGAGAACTCAACTTTCCAGAAATACAGGGAAATTAAAACTATATAAAGTTAGTACTGAGGGGCACCTGGGTGGCTCAGTGGCTTAAGCCTCTGCCTTTGGCTCAGGTCATGATCTCAGGATCCTGGGATCAAGCCCCACGTCAGGCTCTCTGCTCAGTGGGAGGCCTGCTTCCCCCTCCCCCTCTGCCTGCCTCTCTGCCTACTTGTGGTCTCTCTGTCTCTCTCTGTCAAATAAATAAAAAATAAAAAATAAATAAATAAATCTATTTTTTAAAAAAGGTAGTACTGAATAGGGAAAAAAGGTCTACATTGAAATATACATTGTGTATACACACACACACACACATACACATAAAGAAAAAGAAAAAAAAAAAGTATGTGAAAAAGTTCACGTTAAAAAGTACTATGGAGGGGTGCCCAGGTGCCTCAGTGGGCTAAGTCTCTGCCTTCTGCTCAGGTCGTGATCTCAGGATCCTGAGATCGAGCTCTGGGCTCTCTGCTCAGCAGGGAGCCTGCTTCCCCCTCTCTCTTTGCCTGCCTTTCTACCTACTTATGATCTCTGTCAAATAAATAATACCTTAAAAAAAGTTACTATGGAATATCTTGTATTAAACATCTAGTTAAAATAGTACGTAGTTAAAAAAATAAAAGAACAAGAATCATGAGAAAGTATTAAAAGAGAGAGAAAAGTTGTATCTAAGAAATATACAGGCTGTGAGATAATACCAGGAGCTTAATATGCTGTTTTCTCCTGATGTTTGGAGAAAATTGTTTTACAATTTTATGGGGACCCTTTGGTGGTTGTCCTCTTATTGTATCAGCTTGTCTTCTGGGGGAGGGGCCTACCATGTTGTTTTTCAATCATCCTGCTGGGCTGAGTTGCCTTGCCCCCTGGGAAGCTCTTTTTTCTGGCTTTTGTTCTCTGGAGGCTTTTGTTCTTTGGAGACTTTTCATGCCTTTCTGGAGGGTCAGAGCAAAGTAAACTGTCTGCACCCGACTTCTGCCTCAGAGGGAAGCCACAGTCTGCTCCTCTCTGAATCCTCCAGAACACAGACGCCCCCTCTGCAAACTCTGTTGAACACTGCAGCCTCCCACAGGCGGTGCACAGCCCCAGCCACTGTTTCTGTGTTTGCCCGAGGCCCCTGCTTATATCTGTACCTCCATGCCACCAAAACCTCTAGCAATACTGGTCCAGACAACCCTGGTCCTGGTGGCCGCCATTCCCAGGACTACTGACTCACATTAGTGGGCCTTAGGTCCCTGTGCCCCTGAGACCACCTGGTCCCAACAATTGCCCCTTAAGCCCCTTTGTTCTGTTTGAGTGTTGTTACCAGTCCCTTCCCAACTTGCAGCCATTGGTCTCCAAGCTATTGCTGGTCCCCAGGCTCAGGGCACTTTCGCACTGGGGTTACTACTTTCCAATGGCTAGCTTCTGGTGGCCCTCTCTCTCCCCTTTCTGTTTAATCTCCCATATATATCTGCAATTTTGTTGGTCTTTTCAAAGAAGCAAGTCCTGGTTTCACTCATCTGTTCTATTGCTTTTTTTACTCTGTTTCTCTTATTTCCTTCCTTCTACTGGTTTGGGGCTTTTTTCTTCTTTTTCAACCTCCTTTAAGGGTAAGGTTTTTTTTTTTTTTTTTTTTTTGAGATTTTTCTTCTTAAGACTATACTGCTGTAAACCTTCCTGTAAGAACAGGTTTTGATGTTTCCCAAAGATTTTGGTTTGTTGTGTTTTCATTATCATTTGTCTCCACCTAGTTTTTTATTTCTTCTTTGATTTCTTGGTTGATTCATCCATTGTTTAGTAGCATGTCATTTAGCATACATGTATTTGTCATTTTTGTCTTGTAACTGATTTCCAGTTTTATACCATTGTGGTTGAAAAAGATGCTTACTGTGATATCAGCCTTTTTTTAACTAACTGAGACTTCTTCTCTTCTGGAGAATGATCCATGTACACTTGAATATGTTTTCTACTGTTTTTGGATGGAATGGTCTGAATATATCTGTTAGTTCCATCTGGTCCACTGTGTCATTCAAAGCCACGGTTTCCTTGTTGATTTTCTGTATGGATGATTTATCCACTGATTTAAGTGAGGTTTTATAGTCCCCTACTATTCTTATACTGCCAATTTCCCCCTTTATTTTGGTTAATATTTGTTTTATGTACATAGGTGCTCCCATGTTGGGTACTTATATACTTATCATTTGTGTATCCTCTTATTGATTAGTTCCCTTTATCACTTTATCATCATATCCTTCTTTGTCCCTTGTTCCAGCCTTTGTTTTGAGGTCTATTTTGGCTGATATATGTATTGCTACCCCAGGGTTTTTTTTGTTTTGTTTTTTTGTATTTTTGTTTTTCTTTCATTTGGATGCTAAACATTTTTCTGTCCCTTCACTTTCAGTCTTTTTAATCCACGTCTTTAGATCTGAAATGAATCTCTTCTAGGTAGCATATGGAAGGGTTTTGCTTTTTTATCCATTCAGTTACTATGTATCTTTGATTGAGCCTTTAGTCCATTTACATTCAAAACAATAGGTAAGTACTTATTGCCATTTTGTTACTTGTATTATGATTGTTGTAGTTCTTCTCTGTCCCCTTCTCTTGCTTTCCTTTCTCATGGTTTGCTGGCTTGTATAGTGATATGCTTTGATTTCTTCCTCTTTATTTTTTGTGTATCTATTACAGGTTTTTTTTTTAAGATTTTATTTATTTATTTGACAGAGAGAGCATGAGCAGGGCGTAGGGGCAGAGGGAGAGGGAGAAGGAGGCTCCCAGCTGAGCAGGGAGCCCCAGGTGGGCTTGATCCTGGGATCATGAACCAAAAGCAGATACTTAACTGACTGAGCCACCCGGGTGCCCCAGCTATAATACAGGTTTTTGATTTGTAGTTACCATTAGGCTCATATATAACATTTTGTGTCTGTAGTACTCTATATTAAATTGTTGGTTCCTTGGGCTTTAGCCCACTTAAAAGCACTACGTTTTTACTCTTTGCTCATTGATGTTTTATGTATATGATATTATAGTTTACATCCTTTTATTTTGTGAATGCCTTGACTGATTTTTATAAATATAATTGACTTTAGTGCTTTTGTGCTTTAATCTCTGTACTGGCTTTATAAATGATTAATCTACTACTTTTATTATGTTTGAATTTACATGTGAGTTTTCTTTTTTTTATAATTTTCTTACTTCTGATTATGGCCTTTTCTTCCACTCAAGGAATTCCCTTTAATATTTCTTGTAAGTCTGGTTTAGTATTGACGAACTCCTTTAACTTCTGTTTTTCTGGGAAACTTTATCTCTCCTTGTGTTCTGAATGATATCTTTGCTGGGTTTTTGTTTGCAGGGTTGTTGTTGTTTTTCTTTCAGTACTTTGAAAGCACGTTATCCATGTTCTTCTGTGTTGTTTTTTTTTCCTAAGATTTTATTTATTTATTTGAGAGAGAGAGAGAATGAGAGAGAGAGAGCATGAGAGGAGAGAGGTCAGTGGGAGAAGCAGACTCCCTGCTGAGCAGGAAGCCCGATGCGGGACTCGATCCTGGGACTCCAGGATCATGACCTGAGCAGAGGGCAATCGCTTAACCAACTGAGCCACCCAGGCACCCTATCCACCTTCTTCTGGCCTCTAAATTTTCTGCTGGAAAATCTGTTAACCCTATAGGATTTCCCTTGTATGTAACTGGTTTTTCTCTTGCTGCTTTTAAAGTCTCTCTTTATCACTATTTTTATGCCATTTTAATTACTGTGTGTCTTGATGTGGATCTGCTTGGGTTATTTTTGTTCAACACTTTCTGGGTTTCCTGGAACTGGATGCCTGTTTCCTGCATCCATGTTATACAAGTTTCAGCTATTATTTCCTTAAATAAATGTTCTCTCCCTTTTACTTCTGGGATCCCTACAATGGGAATGTTATTATACTGGGTGATGTAACTGAATTCCCTTTACCTATTCTCACTTTTTATTACTCTTTTTTCTTTTTGCTGTGTAGTTTGGTTTTTTTCCCAATACTCTTGTCTTCTGATTCACTAATCTTTATTTTTCTCTCTCCTCTAATCTACTACTAACTTCCTGTAGTGTGTTTTTAATTTTAGTTATAGAGTTCATCTTCTTTGGTTCTTTCTTATATTTTCTATTTCTTTGTCAAAGTTCTCACATTTCAAGTCCAGTGGGCATCTTTATGACCATCACTTTGAATTTTTTATTAAGTGTATTCCTTATCTCCATTTCATTTAGTTCTTTTGTTGTGGTTCTTGTTCTTTCATTTGTGACATATTCCCATCTCCTCTTTTATCTCTTTGTGTTTGTTTCTATGTGTTAGGAAATTTAGCTCTGTCTCCTGATCTTGAAAGATGCAGCCTTGTGAGTAAGAGTTCCTTTGGTACCCTGTAGTGCAATGTCCCCTGTTCACCAAAACCAGGCACATGAGAGTTGTCTCCTATGTAGGTTTTGTGTACTCCACTATTGTAGCTAAGCCTCATTTGCTTTCATTCCAGTCAGCATCCATGGCCCATTTTGCCTCTTGTGGGCTGGTTTGGTCCCATGCTGTTAATAAGCTAGTCTGGAGGTGTTGTGGGCATGTAATTGGGCAAGGTCAGCAGTCAGATCAGGCACCTGTGCTTAGCCCATTTGTCTGGGCTGTGGTCCCACCAACTACAGCCAGCAATCCTTGTCTTGTCCACTGAGAGGCTTTTTTTTGGTAGGCATGGCCTGTAGTTGGTCCAAATGTTTTCCCCAGACCCTGTGCTGGGGCTGCAGATACACTGATCAGCAGAACACTCTCTCCACATTGCCAGTTTGGTGGCTGGGACTGCAGAGGTACTGGTGTGTGTGGTCATTTTCCCCAGGAATCACTTTGCAGTGGTGTTGGTATTTGCCAGGGCTGCATACAGGACAGAAGGTGGAAGGAGTTGCTTTGGAGGGACTCCTGCTAGGTGGGGCAGTTTGGATTCAGAGGATCTGCAGAAGAATAGGAGAGGGGACGTGTGGTGTTTGAAAGGTAGGTGCAGGGTGTTCATGCTTTTTCATGCAAGCATCCCACTATTTAGCCTGGAGGTGGGGGAGAAATGGTGCCCATCAGCTTTTTGTTCTTGAAGTCTCCTAAAGATCCCTGCTCCTCCAGCACACTTTGAGGGATGAGTAATTTTTACTTGTACCCCAGATGCTTTGCAGAGTGCTGCTTCTCTGTTGTATCTTGGTGGAGCCTCAGTTTTCCTATCATCCTTTCTCTGTGTCAGGACTGAATCTGCCAAATTTTACCCAGAGTTAAGCTCCACTGATTGTAAAGATTCATGGTATTAAGCCCTACTGGTTTTCACAGTCAAATGTTACAGGGATTTGTTTGCCCAGTGCCGTTCCCATGTGTGTGGTGCCTGGTGTGGGGAGTGTTCCTTTCCCTTCTCTGTGCTTGTGGTGTCCCTCCCATCTGTGGTTAGTCTCACTGAGACTGGTTCCGACTGCATCTCTACCCCCTCCTATCCTTTCCCATGTGTCTTCCTCTTGTCGGTTAACTACTGAAAGTCTGTTCCACCCGTCTTTGAGTTATTTTCTGTGTTCAGTGCACCCAGGTGGCTGTTACACAGGTTGGTCTGTGGAACATAATGAGTTTAGAATCCTCCTAATCCAGCGTCTTCCAGTGATCACAAGTTTGTTTGTTTTTTTTTTTTCTTGAGCACTTTAAACATACTGTGCTGCTCCCTCTTGGCCTACAAAGTATCTGCTAAAAAAATATACTGATAGTCTTTTGATGTTCCTTTAATTTTTTTTTTAAATTGGAGTTGACATAGAATGTTACATTAGTTTCAGATGCACACCGTAGTGATGCAACAACTCTATACAAACTGCTGTGCTCACAGCAAGTGTAGCTGCCCTGTCACCTTACAACACTATTAAAATATAGTGTAGCCATTGACTACATTCCATATTCTGTTGCTTTCCTTGCCATGAGTTATTCATTAAATAATTGGAAAGTTAAGACTTCCCTTATGTAACCAACTGTTTTTCTCTTGCTACTTTTAATATTTTTTTGGCCTTTAAATGTTGACATTTTAATTATACTGTATCTTAGTATGGGTCTGTTTGTATTCATCTTTTTTTAAATGCTCTGGGCATCTTAGATATGGATGTCTGTTTCCTTCCCTAGGTTAGAGATGTTTTCAGCCATTATTACTTAAGATAAGATTTTGGCCCTTTCTTCTTTTTCTGGGACCCTTATGTTAGTTCACTTGATGTTATCCTATAACCCCCTTAAGATATTTTTACCTTTTCCCATTCTTCTTTTTGTGCTCTGATTGGATGAGTCCCACTGCCTTGCTTTTGAACTGACTGATCCTTTTCTCTGTTTCATGCAACCTGCTGTTGAATTAGTGTATTTTCCAGTGAGGTTATTTGGTTCTTCAGTTCTGTGACTTTTTTGTTTGATATTTTATTTCAAATCATTCTGAACACCCAAGAAATCAATCCAAGGACTGAGGGAACAAACTGCACATCTAGAGGGAGAACAGAGGCCACATCGTGGAAGGTAGCTGGTGCAGAGACATGATTTTGGGGGAGAAAGAATCACAGGTGCTGCGGAGGTGGGGAAGCCTTCTCACAAAGAATAGAGAGAGTAAGAACAGCATGCAGAGATTGCACAAGAAAAACACTTCCTAAAACCACTGTCTGGGTAAATGAGAGGGACTGATTACCACAATTTTTACAAGCAGTGGAGCTCAAGACTGAAGGGTTAGAAGTCCATGCTATCGCTGGGGTAGAGCCTGAAGTGCTCCTGTTGAAAAGGAGGGCAGAGGTCTGGGAGTGGACAGTATGGTTTGAGGGTTTCCTGGGTCACATAGGGAGAGACAGTTTCCCTTCTGGAGTGATTTTGGGACAGGCCCACTGCTTCTTAGGGGACACAAGAGCTGGTGAGTGCCATTGAGCTGCCCCATTCATTAGCAGAGGAGCAGACACACCTGCTGAGGGCAGCTAACCTGAATGCTGGCTTTTTGATGTCCTTTACTATAAAGTCCAGTCCCCCTGTGTGTTCATGCAAGTGCCTTTCCAGAACAGACCAGCACTGGCCACGGTGTGGTGAGACCCACATCATGGGTCCATCCTTTGCTGGGTCCCTAAAACGTGAAGTTTTGAAACCCAGCAGGTGCACCTGAGATAAAACACAGGAGCTGTGCTGTTGGGTGGACAGATGACTCAGAGACAAGGATGAAGACAGGGATTTGAGGAATGCCTGGCAATCACAAGGGGATTGGTCACTCTTATGTGAGGGCTTCCTGAACAGCAGCAGGTATGAACTCCCCTCTCTGGGGATGAGACAACTGGCTAATACCATTTTCCCTCTGCCCATAGCATGGGCAGACTTCAGTGAGCCCCACAAAACCCACAGTGGAGGCTCAAGCTGCTCATACCAAACCCTGTCCCTGCTATGCTCTGCAGGTGCTTTGTTTGTTTTTTTTTTTGTTTTGTTTTGTTTGTTTTGTTTTGTTTTTTACCAGGCCATGTATGCCTGTGAGCCAGAGCAGTAATGGGCTCTTCCCCCAGGAAGCCAGCATAAAGCCCCCTGGATGCACCAATTCTACTCACCATAGAATGCTGCAAAGCTGCAGTTCTAGTGGAAACAGGATCTAAGTTCTTTTTTTTTTTTTAAGGGGTAGGAGTGGGGGAGAGGGAGAGAGAGAATCTTAGCAAGAAGCAAGAAAAGTCTCAAATATACAACCTAACTTTACACCTAAAGGAGCTAGAAAAGGAATAGCAAATAAAACCTAAAGCCAGCAGAAGAAGAAATAATAAAGATTAGAGCCAAAATAAGTGATATAGAAAAAGAAAAAACCATGAAACTTCAATGAAATTAGAAGCTGGCTCTTTGAAAGAATTAATGAAACTGTTAAACCTCTAGCCAGACTTATCAAAAACAAGAAAAAGGATTCAAATAAATCAAATCACAAATGAAAGAGGAGCGATCACAACCAACACCACAGAAAAACAAACAACAATAAGAGAATATTATGAACAATTAAATACCAACAAATTAGGCAATCTGGAATAAACATAAATTCTTAAAAACATATAACTATCAAAACACAAACAGAAAAAAATAGAAAATTTGAACAGACCCATAACCAGCAAAGAAATTGAATCTGTAATAAAAAATCTCCCAACAAACAAAACTCCAGCGTCAGATGGCTTCCCAAGGGAATTCTACCAAACATTTAAAGAAAAGTTAATACCTATTCTCAAACTGTTTGGTGGGGGTGGTGGTGGGGGAGGAATGGAAAGAAAACTCCCAAATTGTTTCTATGAGGCCAGTATTACCTTGATTCCAGAACCAGACAAAGACCCTACTTAAAAAAGGGAATTTACAGGCCAATGTCTCTGATGAACATGGATACAGAAATTCTCAACAAGATACTGGCAAATAGAACCCTCCAGTACATTAAAAGAATCATTCAACACAATTAGGTGGGATTTATTTCTGGGCTGCAAGGGTAACTCAAAATTCACAAATCAATCAAGGTCATATACCACATCAGTTAAAAAAAAGGTAAGAGCCATATGATCCTCTCAATAGATGCAGAAAAAACATTTGACTAAGTATAGCATACATTCTTGATAAAAAACCTTCAACAAAATAGATATAAAGGGAACATACCTAAACATCACAAAGGTCAGGGTGCCTGGGTGGCTCAGTGGGTTAAGCCTCTGCCTTTGGCTCAGGTCATGATCCCAGGATCCTAGGATCCAGCCCCACATCAGGCTCTCTGCTTAGCAGGGAGCCTGCTTCCTCCTCCTCTCTCTCTCTCTGCCTGCTTCTCTGCCTGCTTGTGATCTCTGTCAAATAAATTTTTAAAAAATAAAATAAAAAACAATATTTAAAAAAACATCATAAAGGTCATATATGAAAACCTACTGCTAATATCATCCTCAATGGGGAAAAAACAGAGGTTTTATTTATGGTCAGGAACAAGACAGGAATATCTACTCATTGTTATTTATCATAGTACTAGAAGTCCTAGCCTCAGCAATCAGACAACAAGAAGAAATAAAAGGCATCCAAATTGACAAAGAAGTCAAACTTTCATTCTTTGCAGACAACATGATCCTCTATGTAGAAAACACAAGACTCCACCAAAAAATTGCTGGAACTGATATATAAATGCAGTAAAGTCGTAGGAAAAAGATCAACATACAGAAATCTGTTGCGTTACTGTATGCCAATAATGAAGCCAAAAAAAGAGAAATCAAGGATTGGATCTCATTTATGATTGCACCGAAAACCATAACATACCTAAGAATAAACTTAACCAAGGAGGTAAAAGATCTGAATTCTGAAAACTATAGAACACTTACGAAAGAAATTGAAGAGAACAAAAAGAAATGGAAAAATATTCTATGCTCAATGATTGGAAGAACATTGTTAAAATGTCTTTACTACCCAAAGCAACCTACACATTTAATGTAACCCCTATCAAAATGCCACCAGCATTTTTTACACAGCCAGAAAACACTCCTAAAATTTGTGGATTACCACAAAAGACCCCAAATAGCCAAAGCAATCTGGAAAAAGAAAAGCTGGAGGCATCACAATTCCAGACTTCAAACTATATTACAAAGCTACAGTGATCAAGACAGTATGGTACGAACAGAAAAACAGACACATAGATCAATGGAACAGAACAGAAAACCCAGAAATGGAGCCAAAACTATATGGTCAACTAATCTTTCAACAAAGCAGGAAAGAAAATCCAATGGAAAATAACATTCTCTTCAATAGATGGTGTTGGGAAAACTGGACAGCAACATGCAGAAGAATGAACTAGACCATTTTCTTACACCATACACAAAAATAAACTCAAAATGTTTGAAAGACCTAAATGTGAGACAGGAAGTCATCAAAATCTTAGAAGAGAACACAGGCAGTAACCTCTTTGACCTTGGCTGTAGCAACTTCTTACTAGATATGTCATCAAAGGCAAGAAAAACAAAAGCAAAAATGAACTATTGAGACTTCAAGATACAAAGCTTCACAGCAAAGGAAACAATCAATAAACCTAAAAGGCAACCTTTGGAATGGGAGAAGATATTTGCAAATGATATATCTGATGAAAGGTTAGTGTCCAAAACGTACAAAGAACTTATCAAACCCAATACCCATAAAACAATCCAGTTAAGAAATGGGCAGAAGGCATGAATAGATATTTTTCTAAAGATAACATTAAGATGGCTAATAGACCCATGAAAAGATGCTCAACATCATCATCATCAGGGAAATACAAATCAAAACTACAATGAGACCAACTCACACCTGCCAGAATGCCTAAAATTAACAACACAGGAAATAAGAGGTTGGCAAGGATGCTAAGAAAGGAGAACCCTTTTGCACTGTTGGTGGGAATGAAAATTGGTGCAGTGACTCTGGAAACAGTATCGTGCTTGCTTCAGCAGCACATATACTAAAATTGGAAAAGAGTATGGAGGTTCCTCAAAATGTAAAACTAAAACTGTGCTATGATCCAGCAATTGCATTACTAAGTATTTATCTGAAGGATATGAATGCTGATTCAACGGGATACATGCACCCTGATGTTTATAGCAGCATTATCAACAATAGCCAGATTATGGAAAAAGCCCAAATATTCATTGACTAATGAACAGATAAAGAAGAGGTGGTGCATATATATATATATATATATATATATATATACATATAATGGAATATTATTCATCCATAAGAAAAAATGAAATCTTACCATTTGCAATGTGGATGCAGCCTAGAGTGAATTATGCTAAGTGAAATAAGTCAGAGAAAGACAAATACCATATCATTTCACTCATATGTGGAATTTAAGAAACAAAATGGATGAACAAAGAGGAAAAGAAAGAGAGAAGCAAACAGTAAGACACTCTTAACTATATAGAACAAACAGGGTTGATGGAGGGAGGTGGGCAGGGAGATGGGCTAAATGGGTGATGGATAATAAGGAGGGCGCTTGGGATGAGCTCAGAGTGTGATAGGTAAATGATGAACCACTGAATTCTACTCCTGAAACCAATATTACATTATATTTTAACTAACCACAATGTAAATAAAAAATTGATACAAAGAAATAAAGATTAAAATACTAGGCCAGTGGAAAAAAGAGGAAATGGAAGAATTATCTGTCAAACCATGAAGTGTCAATGTTGTTGAATAGGACAATGAGCCAAACTGAAAGTAATAATGCTTTATTTGCTTCCTGAGCTACTGCAGGTAAGAAGCAAAGAAAAATGCTAGCTCTTCAATATTCCACTTATCATGGAATGGTACCAGGCATGGGCCAGTCTGATGATAGACAGTGCTGGTGGTGGGAAATGACTCACTGCTGAAGAGTTGGACAAAACACTTCTACCATTTTAAGGACTTCGGGCTTGGGAGAAGGAAAAGGGGTAATGGCTAGGTGTAAAAATTTGAAAATAGAAAAGATTGTATTCTTGTTTGTTCTTCCAATCACTGAGTCAGAAGGGAAAAAAGTTTTAGTCAAAGTCCCCTGATGAGGAAGTCTTGGTAGAGGCTCTACTGTATGGAGGCCTCTGAATGGAAGTGGTTGGGCTAGGAATGCTGAATGTGTATGAGCAGTGTTGGCTCAGGGGTGGAATGAAGATCTGAGTCCTTGATTGCAACTCCTTCCAGAGACTGCAATACACTAACCATTCACCAAGTCTGTTGTGAGGAGGGCAGTTTTCCCACTTGTGACCAGCTTGGTAAAACCTGTATAATTGCCTGTCTTTGAACCTGAAGGATCATGTATAAGATTTTGGCCTGGAACTAGACTCCTGTGGAATTTAATATTAAAAGTGGTAACAGGTATAAAGAAGGATGTATATAAGGTGACAACAAATTAAAAAGATGTTATAAACCCCTTTGCACTAAGGAAGGATACACAAAAGTATTAGAAATTTAGAAACCTAATTTTTAAAAATGTACCTACAGGGGGAGCCTGGGTGGCTCAGTCCATTAATGTCTGCCTTCAGCTCAGGTCTTGATCTCAGGGTCCTGGGATCACGCCCCATATCAGGCTCCCTGCTCAGCAGGGAGTTCCTTTCTCCCTCTGCTGTTCCCCTTTGTTTGTGCTCTGTTAAATAAATAGAACATCTTAAAAATAAATATGTACCTACAGGAGATAGCATCACAACAGTGACATTTAGAAATGGTATTGAATTGTAATAGATATGTGTGTGTGTATATATATACACACACATGTGTATATAAGTTCACATAACAGTTCACATAATTCATGACTCATGAATTATTTCAGTTGCATTTCATTTGTGTTGCTAAGGAAGAAGTGCATCTAAGAAAAAATTTGCAAAACTCTGAGGCTGGTTTTGGTTCTGTGTTTTTTTAGAGCACTAATTTCTTGTCATGCGTTTTTGCTTGTATTGTGATCAAGACAGTTTTTTTGTTTGTTTTTTTAAGTAATCTCTGTGGGGTTGAACTTGTGACGCTGAGATCAAGAGTCACATGTTTTACCCACTGAACAAGCCAGGCACCCTGAGACAGTATTTTTTTTTTTTTAAGATTTTATTTATTGTCAGAGAGAGAGTGTGCACAAGCAGAGGGAGTGGCAGGCAGACAGAGAAGCAGGCTCCCTGCTGAGCAAGGAGCCCAACATGGGACTTGATCCCAGGATGCTGAGATCATGATCCGAGCTGAAGGCAGCCGCTTAACCGATTGAGCCACCCAAGCTCCCCAAGACTTTTCTTTTTCCCAAAGATTTTATTTATTTATTTGAGAGAGAGACAGTGAGATAGGGAATACAAGCAGGGGAAGTGGGAGAGTGAGAAGCAGACTTCCTGCCAAGCAGGGAGCCTGATGCGGGGCTCAATCCCAGGACCCTGGGATCATGACCTGAGCTGAAGGCAGACACTTAATGACTGAGCCACCAGTTGCCCCTAAAACACATTTAAGATTTAGATTTACCCATACATTTCTATTTTCTTTCTTTTCCTTGCATTTTTCTTCTGTCTGAAGAGTTCTGTATTAGTATTACTTTTGGTGTAGATTTAAGAGCTTTTATATGAGAGAATATTGTGCCTTTTGAAGGATATTTTCAATGGGTATAGAACCCTAGGTTGGTAGGTATTTGTTTCACTTTACTGTGTCAGTAGTGAAAATTTATCTTCTAGATTCTATCATTTCTCTTGGAAAGTCAGTCATTAACTAGTCTTGTTGCTCCTTAGAGGGCAAAATGGTCTTTGTTCTCTGGCAACTTCTAAGATTTTTCTATCTTTCAACAGTTTTACAGTGCTGTTAAAACAGAAGATGACCATTGTGTTGGAGCTCTGTGATGGAGGAGGAAGGCAGTAAACATGAGGTAAGAGTTAATGGTACAGATCATGTAGGGCTGTACAGGATATGGTGAGGACTTTAGGTTTTACTGAGTGCTGTGGAGATCTATGGAGTGTTTTAATCAGAAGAGTGACCTATGATCGGATATACAAGTTTTAAAAGGATAAATTTGAGTTGTGTTGGGAATGTCAGGAAGACCGCTTAGTACACTATGTAATAATGTAGATGAAGGACGATGGTGACTTGGACTAAGTATAAGATTATTTTTTTATGGGGATACCCGTGTGGCTCAGTTGGTTAAGCAATTGCCTTCGGCTCAGGTCATGATCCTGCAGTCCCAGGATCAAGTCCCACATCAGACTTCCTGCTCAGTAGGGAGTCTGCTTCTCCCTCTGACCTTACCTTTCTCCCCTCTCATGCTCTCTTTCAAATAAATAAAATCTTTTATTTTTTTAAATCATAAATGAGCAATGAAATGTACTCTCAAGCAACTGTTAAAAATATTTTCTATTAGTCAAAGTGACGAATAAGGGATTTCCTAACATTAAACTATTCTTGCATCCTTGGGATATAACTAATCTGATAACATATTTTTTTAATTTTATTTTTTATAAACATATATTTTTATCCCCAGGGGTACAGGTCTGTGAATTGCCAGGTTTACACACTTCACAGCACTCACCATAGCACATACCCTCCCCAATGTCCATAACCCCACCAACCTCTTCCTACCCCCTTCCCCCGGCCACCCTCAGTTTGTTTTGTGACATTAAGAGTCTCTTATGGTTTGTCTCCCTCCCAATCCCATCTTGTTTCATTTATTCTTTTCCTACCCCTCAAACTCCCCACATTGCATCTCCACTTCCTCATATCAGGGAGATCATATGATAGTTGTCTTTCTCTGATTGACTTATTTTGCTAAGCATGATACCCTCTAGTTCCATCCACGGCGTTGCAAATGGCAAGATTTCATTTCTTTTGATGGCTGCATAGTATTCCTATATATATATACATGTATATATATGTATATATATACACACCACATCTTCTTTATCCATTCATCTGTTGATGGACATCTAGGTTCTTTCCATAGTTTGGCTATTGTGGACATTGCTGCTATAAACATTTGGGTGCACGTGTCCCTTCAGATCACTACGTTTGTATCTTTAGGGTAAATACCCAGTAGTGCAATCCCTGGGTCATAGGGTAGCTCTATTTTCAACATTTTGAGGAACCTCCATGCTGTTTTCCAGAGTGGTTGCACCAGCTTGCATTCCCACAAACAGTGTAGGAGGCTTTCCCTTTCTCCGCATCCTCGCCAGCATCTGTCATTTCCTGACTTGTTCATTTTAGCCATTCTGACTGATGTGAGGTGGTATCTCATTGTGGTTTTGATTTGTATTTCCCTGATGCCAAGTGATATGGAGCACTTTTTCATGTGTCTGTTGGCCATCTGGATGTCTTCTTTGCAGAAATGTCTGTTCATGTACTCTGCCCATTTCTTGATTGGATTATTTGTTCTTTGGGTGTTGAGTTTGTTAAGTTCTTTATAGATTTTGGACACTAGCCCTTTATCTGATATGTCGTTTGCAAATATCTTCTCCCATTCTGTCTGTTGTCTTTTGGTTTTGTTCACTGTTTCCTTTGCTGTGCAAAAGCTTTTGATTTTGATAAAATCCAAATAGTTCATTTTTGCCCTTGCTTCCCTTGCCTTTGGTGATGTTCTTGGGAGGTGTTGTTGCAGCTGAGGTCGAAGAGGTTGCTGCCTGTGTTCTCCTCAAGGATTTTGATGGATTCCTTTCTCACATTGAGGTCCTTCATCCATTTTGTGTCTATTTTCGTGTGTGGTGTAAGGAAATGATCCAATTTCATTTTTCTGCATGTGGCTGTCCAATTTTCCCAACACCGTTTATTGAAGAGGTTGTCTTTTTTCCATTGGACATTCCTTCCTTCTTTGTCGAAGATTAGTTGACCATAGAGTTGAGGGTCTATTTCTGGACTCTCTATTCTGTTCCATTGATCTATGTGTCTGTTTTTGTGCCAGTACCATGCTGTCTTGATGATGACAGCTTTGTAATAGAGCTTGAAGTCCGGAATTGTGATGCAACCAACTTTGGCTTTCTTTTTCAATACTCCTTTGGCTATTCGAGGTCTTTTCTGGTTCCATATAAATTTTAGGATTATTTGTTCCATTTCTTTGAAAAAAATTGATGGTATTTTGATAGGAATTGCATTAAATGTGTAGATTGCTTTGGTGGCATAGACATTTTCACAATATTTCTTCTTCCAATCCAGGAGCATGGAACATTTTTCCATTTCTTTGTGTCTTCCTCAATTTCTTTCATGAGTACTTTATAGTTTTCTGTGTATAGATTCTTAGTCTCTTTGGTTAGGTTTATTCCTAGGTATCTTATAGTTTTGGGTGCAATTGTAAATGGGATGGACTCCTTAATTTCTCTTTCTTCTGTCTTTTTGTTGGTGTAGAGAAATGCAACTGATTTCTGTGCATTGATTTTATATCCTGACACTTTAGTGAATTCCTGTACAAGTTCTAGCAGTTTTGGAGTGGAGCCTTTTGGGTTTTCCACATATAGTATCATATCATCTGCGAAGAGTGATAGTTGGACTTCTTCTTTGCCGATTTGGATGCCTTTAATTTCCTTTTGTTGTCTGATTGCTGAGGCTAGGACTTCTAGTACTATGTTGAATAGCAGTGGTGATAACGGAAATCCCTGTCATGTTCCTGACCTTAGCGGAAAAGCTTTCAGTTTTTCTCCATTGAGAATGATATTTGCGGTGGGTTTTTCATAGATGGCTTTGATAATATTGAGGTATGTACCCTCTATCCCTACTCTTTGAAGAGTTTTGATCAGGAAGGGATGCTGTACTTTGTCAAATGCTTTTTCAGCATCTATGGAGAGTATCATATGGTTCTTGTTCTTTCTTTTATTAATGTGTTGTATCACATTGATTGATTTGCGGATGTTGAACCAACCTTGCAGCCCTGGAATAAATCCCACTTGGTCGTGGTGAATAATCCTTTTAACGTACTGTTGAATCCTACTGGCTAGTATTTTGGTGAGAATTTTTGCATCTCTGTTCATCAAGGATATTGGTCTGTAGTTCTCTTTTTTGATGGGATCCTTGTCTGGTTTTGGGATCAAGGTGATGCTGGCCTCATAAAATGAGTTTGGAAGTTTTCCTTCCATTTCTATTTTTTGGAACAGTTTCAGGAGAATAGGAATTAGTTCATCTTTGTTTGGTAGAATTCCCCCGGGAAGCCGTCTGGCCCTGGGCTTTTGTTTGTTTGGAGATTTTTGATGACTGTTTCAATCTCCTTACTGGTTATGGGTCTGTTCAGGCTTTCTATTTCTTCCTGGTTCAGTTGTGGTAGTTTATATGTCTCTAGGAATGCATCCATTTCTTCCAGATTGTCAAATTTGCTGGTGTAGAGTTGCTCATAGTATGTTCTTATAATTGTCTGTATTTCTTTGGTGTTCGTTGTGATCTCTCCTCTTTCATTCCTGATTTTATTTGGGTCCTTTCTCTTTTCTTTTTGATAAGTCTGGCCAGGGGTTTATCAATCTTATTCTTTCAAAGAACCAGCTGCTAGTTTCGTTGATTTGTTCTATTGTTTTTTTGGTTTCTATTTCATTGATTTCTGCTCTGATCTTTATGATTTCTCTTCTCCTGCTGGGTTTAGGGTTTCTTTCTTGTTCTTTCTCCAGCTCCTTTAGGTGTAGGGTTAGGTTGTGTACCTGAGACCTTTCTTGTTTCTTGAGAAAGGCTTGTACTGCCATATATTTTCCTCTCAAGACTGCCTTTGTTGTGTCCCACAGATTCTGAACCGTTGTGTTTTTATTATCATTTGTTTCCATGAATTTTTTCAATTCTTCTTTAATTTCCTGGTTGACCCATTCATTCTTTTTTTTTTTTAAAGATTTATTTATTTATTTATTTGACAGATAGCGATCACAAGTAGGCAGAGGCAGAGAGAGAGAGGAGGAAGCAGGCTCCCCGCCAAGCAGAGAGCCCGATGTGGGGCTTGATCCCAGGACCTTGGGATCATGACCCGAGCCGAAGGCAGAGGCCTTAACCCACTGAGCCACCCAGGCGCCCCGACCCATTCATTCTTTAGAAGGATGCTGTTTAGTCTCCATGGATTTGGGTTCTTTCCAAATTTCCTCTTGTGATTGAGTTCTAACTTCAGAGCATTGTGGTCTGAAAATATGCAGGGAATGATCCCAATCTTTTGATACCGGTTAAGACCTGATTTAGGACCGAGGATGTGATCTATTCTGAAGAATGTTCCATGTGCACTAGAGAAGAATGTGTATTCTGTTGCTTTGGGATGAAATGTTCTGAATATATCTGTGATGTCCATCTGGTCCAGTGTGTCATTTAAGGCCTTTATTTCCTTGTTGATCTTTTGCTTGGATGATCTGTCCATTTCAGTGAGGGGAGTGTTAAAGTCCCCTACTATTATTGTATTACTGTTTATGTGTTTCTTTGATTTTGTTATTAATTGGATTATATAGTTGGCTGCTCCCACGTTAGGGGCATAGATATTTAAAATTGTTAGATCTTCTTGTTGGACAGATCCTTTGAGTATGATATAGTGTCCTTCTTCATCTCTTATTATAGTCTTTGGCTTAAAATCTAATTGATCTAAGGATTGCCACTCCTGCTTTCTTCTGATGTCCATTAGCATTGTAAATTCTTTTCCACCCCCTCACTTTAAATCTGGAGGTATCTTAGGGTTTAAATTGTTTCTTGTAGGCAACATATAGATGGGTTTTGTTTTTTTTTATCCATTCTGATACCCTGTGTCTTTTGATTGGGGCATTTAGCCCATTAATATTCAGGGTAACTATTGAGAGATATGAATTTAGTGCCATTGTATTGCCTGTAAGGTGACTGTTATTGTATATTGTCTCTGTTCCTTTCTGATCTACTACTTTTAGGGTCTCTCTTTGCTTAGAGGACCCCTTTCAATATTTCCTGTAGAGCTGGTTTGGTGTTTGCAAATTCTTTCAGTTTTTGTTTGTCCTGGAAGCTTTTAATCTCTCCTTCTATTTTCAATGATAGCCTAGCTGGATATAGTATTCTTGGCTGCATGTTTTTGTCGTTTAGTGCTCTGAATATATCATGCCAGCTCTTTCTGGCCTGCCAGGTCTCTGTGGATAAGTCTGCGGCCAATCTAATATTTTTACCATTGTATGTTACAGCCTTCTTTTCCTGGGATGCTTTCAGGATTTTCTCTTTGTCGCTAAGGCTTTTAAATTTTACTATTAGGTGACAGGGTGTGGACCTATTCTTATTTATATTGAGGGGGGTTCTCTGAACCTCCTGGATTTTGATGCTTGTTCCCTTTGCCATATTGGGGAAATTCTCTCCAATAATTCTCTCCAATATACCTTCTGCTCCCCTTTCTTTCTTTCTTCTTCTTCTGGAATCCCAATTATTCTAATGTTTCATCTTATGGTGTCACTTATCTCTCGAATTCTCCCCTCGTGGTCCAGTAGCTGTTTGTCCCTCTTTTGCTGAGCTTCTTTATTCTGTCATTTGGTCTTCTATATGCTAATTCTTTCTTCTGCCTCATTTATCCTAGCAGTGAGAGCCTCCATTTTTGATTGCACCTCATTAATAGCTTTTTTGATTTCAATTTGGTTAGATTTTAGTTCTTTTATTTCTCCAAAAGGGGCTTTTATATCTCCCGAGAGGGTTTCTCTAATATCTTCCATGCCTTTTTTGAGCCCGGCTAGAACCTTGAGAATCGTCATTCTGAACTCTAGATCTGACATATTACCAATGTCTGTATTGATTAGGTCCCTAGCCTTTGGTACTGCCTCTTGTTCTTTAGTTTGTGGTGGATTTTTCCACCTTGTCATTTTTGTCCAGATAAGAGTATATGAAGGAGCAAGTAAAATACTAAAAGGATGGCAACAACCCCAGGAAAATATGCTTTAACCAAATCATAAGAGATCCCAAATCATTAGGGGGGACAAAGGGGATAAAAAGAGATTCAGAAAGAAAAGAAAAAAAGAAAAGAATTTAAAAAAAAGAAAACGAATAAAGAAAAAAATATAAAAAAGAAAAAAAAATATATATATTAAACTAGTTAAAAAAACGTTAAAAAAGAAAAGGGTAAAAGTTAAAAAAAATATGGGAGAAAAAAAAATTGAAAACGAGAAAAAAAAATTAACTGGAAGGCTAAAGAATCATGGGAAGAAAGCCATGAGTTCCATGCTTTGCTTTCTCCTCCTCTGGAATTCTGCTGCTCTCCTTGGTATTGAAACTGCACTCTTTGGTAGGTGAACTTGGTCCTGGCTGGGTTTCTTGTTGATCTTCTGGGGGAGGGGCCTGTTGTAGTGATTCTCAAGTGATTCCCTTACCAGGAGCCGGGCTGAATAATCTGCTCGGGTTTGCTTTTGGGAGCTTTTGTTCCCTGAGCCCTTTCCATAGAGTTCCAGAGGACGGGAATGAAGATGGAGGCCTCCCAGTCTCGGCCCGGAGGAGCGGAGAGTCCAGGGCCCCACTCCTCAGTGTGCCCTCGGAGAACAGCGTCCAATTGCTCCCGTCACTTGGCCTCTGGCAGGGCTCCGAGCTGACCGAGCCTGCGACCGGTTCAAGGTAACCCGGAGCTGAGCGCTCACTCCTCGGCTCTGTCTCTGTAGCCGGCTTCCCCGTTCTAATACCTGTGAGCTCTGTGACACTCAGACACCCCCGATCCTTCTGTGACCCTGCGGGACCTGAGGCCACGCTGATTCCACGTGGGCTTCACCCCGGTTAAGCCTCTGGAGCCATGTCCCTCAGCAGAACAGACTTTTAAAAGTCCTGATTTTGTGCTCTGTTGCTCTGCTGCTTGCAGGGAGCCGGCCCCTCCCCCCACAGTCTATCTTCCCGTCGCTTTGGATTCACTTCTCCGCCAGTCCTACCTTTCAGAAAGTGGTTGATTTTCTCTTTCTAGAGTTGCTGTTCTTCTCTTCGATCTCCCGTTGGATTTGTAGGTGTTTGCAATGTTTAGATAAGCTATCTAGCTGATCTCCTGCTACCTGAAGTAGTCTCAGCCTGCTACTTCTCCGCCATCTTTACTCTTCCTCCTGATAACATATTTTTAATATGCTTATAGTTTGCTAGTATTTAGAAAATTTATAATTTGTTGCATTTATGTGCATGATTGGGTTTAGGAAAGTATTTTGTTCCTCATACCATTTTTTTCTGGTGTGGCATATCAAGAATACACTGTGAGACTGGTTTTATAAAAAGAATTAGGAAGTTTTCTTAATTTCTTAAGTTTAAAGTTGTCATTTCTAGGATATTTGTAAGGCATTCTGGTCTTGGTTTATCTTTTATGGGTAAATTTTTAACTCATAATTGATTTAATGATTATGTTTTTTCCTTCACCCATTCTGCTAGAGGCTTTTTAAAAGAAACTTATTTTCTGATAGAGGTTTTGACTTCGTTGATCCTTTATTCCACTTGCTATTTTTTTTTTTAAGATTTTATTTATTTGACAGAGATCACAAGTAGGCAGAGAGGCAGGCAGAGAGAGGGGTAGGAAGCAAGTTCCCCGCTTAGCAGAGAGCTTGACTTGGGGCTTGATCCCAGGACTCCGAGATCATGACCTGAGCTGAAGGCAGAGGCCCAACCCACTGAGCTACCTAGGTGCCCCTTTTCCACTTGCTATTAATTTTTCCTCTTATTCTCTCATTCTTATTTCTTTAGGTTTATTTTGCTATTGTCTTACTCCCTTCCTGGGATGATTAGCATCATTACATTTAAAAAAATATATTTATTTGAGAGAGAGAGGGGGGCATTAAGAGAGGAAACACAAGCAGGGGGAGTGGGAGAGGAAGAAGCAGGTTTCCTGCAGAGCAGGGAACCCAACACAGGGCTTGATCCTAGGACCTCTGGTATCATGACCTGAGCTGAAGACAGACAGTTAATGACTGAGCCACCTAGATGCCCCAGGGTCATTAGATTTTTAATATTCATTTTCAGTATATGCATTGAAACACAGAAACTTAAAAAAAAAAAAAAAAAGATTTATTTGGGGGTTGGGCAGAGCAATAGGTAGAAAATCCCAAGCCGGCTCCACACCCAGCATGGATCCTGACCTGGGGCTAACCTCACAACTCTGATATCATGACCTGAGCTATAATTTAGAGTCAGATGTTCAACTGACTGAGCCACCCAGGTACCCTGAGGCATAAGAACTTACAAAATAGTACTCTAGTTGCATGTTACCAAGTCCTTTTTTTTTTTTTTTTTAAGATTTTTGTCAGAGCGAGCACCAGCAGGGGGAGCTGCAGGCAGAGGGAGAAGCAGGCTCCCTGCTCATCGGGCTTTATCCTGGGACTCTGGGATCATGACTGAAGCTGAAGGCAGACACTTAACTTTTTCACCCAGGTGTCCCATTACCAAGTCTTACATGCAGCTTTCATTTATTTAAATATTGCTGAACACTTACGTGCGTTCTTGTATATTGCAATGAGAAAAATAGATCTTAAATCTCAAAGAGGTGCATTTGCAATTTAAAAATATTTAAAAAATATATGATTATAATGTCATTCCATTTGAAGTATTTTCTAATTTTTAATGTGCTTTGATGTTTCATGAAGTTAAATTTTTTCAATTCAAGCATATAGGAATAAGAATTTAATTTGGGCTCTCTTCATGGGTTACTCATCGTCTTATTGTGCTGTTGTCTGTAAATCTGTATAATGGCTTTTGGTGTTTGTTGAGATTTGCTTTGTGGTTTACTGATATTTTTATAAATATTCTATGTGTACTTAAAGTTTTACCTAATAGCTGAGTGATAATTTATGTAAGTCTATTAGATCTAGCTTTTAAAATTCAATTTTTTTAATTACTATTACCTATCAGTTATCACAGATACCTTGGACCTAAATTTCTCTTTGTAGCTGTCAATTGCTTTATAGATTTCAAAGCTTGAGTTTTTAATTCCCAGTGAATTGCTCCATTTTTCATTATTAAAGCTCACTTTCTATCCCAATTTTTTTCACCTTAAAATCAATTTTTATCTGAAGTTTCACAATTTCATTTGATCGGCATTTTTTTTATTCCACCAATTTAAACTATTACATCATTGTGTTTAAGAATTATTTTTGTAAAAACCACATAGTTTTTAAATTGGCAAGCTTACAGTATTTACATTTACTGTAACTACTGACATTTGGATTTCTATTATTTTTTTGTGATTTGTTCTTTGCTTCTCTTTGCCTTCAACAGGGTTCTCTTAACTACAAATTATTTCCTTCCTACTAATTTAACTTTTAATTTAACCTAACCCTTGCTAGCTCTAAAACAGTACACTAAGCCTTTCAGGTTTACACTGATTTTCACCATCACAGTGAACTTAAATAGGAAACCAAATGCAGTCATTTGGCAATGCAGCTGCTGGATATTAGTTCAAACTGCCTTCCGGCATTTCCAGGCTATGTAAACCATTTTGAACCTTTTGTTCCTTATACTTAAAAAGGGAGAATTTTTAAGGACAAAGTATTGGACGGTACTTATAATCAACGGACATTCCTTCTCCAGCCCTGGAAAGTTCTGTCTTTCCTGTTTAATTAACTAATGACTTGGGTTTTACAAGCAAGCAAAACAAACCTAAATCCTATCCAGTTCTCCCTAGTTCAGGATGAAGAGGAATCAAATGCCAAATGTTAAGCCTTCTAGACTTAACAAGTATTTATTTGCATTTCATCGGACAGTCTACAGTCCATATAAACATTTTTCTAGACAGAGGATCCATTAGCCTTTAATTCTTTCGTGGTTTTCGGTCCCTAGAATATTAAGCACCAAATGCTCTAATCTAGACTAGGGGACCTTAATCATTTTCTTATCCCAACACCCTAAACTACTTGATACATTTTTGTCAATAGCAGTTCTCAAGCAGGAGCTATTATGAGACTCACTGGGGCATGGAGCTCCTCTATGCCTACTGAAAATGCCTAAAGTCTTCAAATTCATTTATTCCTGTTTTCTCTTACAGTATATAAAGCTAAGTTTATTCTCTGACAACACATCCAACATTAGAAAACTATTTTAGTTTTCAGAATCAATAGCATTAGAAGGTTTCAAAAATTTGCCCAATTAAAAAACCCTCATCAACAAGCAAATTTTTGTAAATGTTTCTTAGGACTTGTCTGCAAACTACCATCCAGTCAGTGAAGTTCAATATGTGAAAATTAAACCTCAGGTGTGCAAATGCATGGTTCAAGAAGTAGATATAGATTTATTCTGATTACATAACTTGTCAGTGTGCACTGTCATCCAAAAATTAATTGTATTATCAATTACTATTTGTTCACTAGTACTAAGATGTCAGTTTACATACATAAATTGTTTTATATTCTTTGATCCTGCCATATGTAAACATTTTTTAGGAGGTTTATGAACCAAAATTGTATGCCAAATATATATTCCTAGAATGTTACCAACGCAACATCACAACCTATTCTTCTCATGTTGGCTCACTAAAGCTGAGGGTCTGTAACATGGAAAAATCAGTTGATTATTTTTATAGACACATATTTGGCAATGATTTTATGCATTGCACTGGTTACTCTTTGTATTGAAAACAAACTGGGAAATGAAGAAATCAAATGTAGTTTCCTTAAAAAAAATTAGCTAGTAGGAACTAAACTGCCAGAAATTGTTTTACACTAATGACTAGAGTCAGAGTCACCATGTACAGAAATTATTTTAATAACGGTTGAAGAAAAGAAAAATGACTTGGATGCCATATTGTTAGAACTAAAACAATGATAATATCATTTAAAAAACTGCTTCTATATACTGTAGTATTAAACAATGACTTCATCCTACCAAGTATAAAAGGTAACCACTTTTAATGTAAGTCTCTTTCTAAAACACTAAGCCATAAAATTTTATTTCAGGGACAAAAATACAATACTTTAAAGCAGTACCTTGCATTACCTT
The DNA here is from genome assembly GCF_902655055.1 of Lutra lutra. Classification (NCBI taxonomy): domain Eukaryota; kingdom Metazoa; phylum Chordata; class Mammalia; order Carnivora; family Mustelidae; genus Lutra; species Lutra lutra. The sequence continues at coordinate 126,280,013 of NC_062279.1, read as the reverse complement.
GATTTCCCTATCTCTAATGACATTTTAACATCTTATTTTGGTTTGATCCATATGATTTCAAGAGGATTTTACTCAAGGTCTTGGAAGTAAAAAAGTTAGGAAATTCTAAGAAAACAAAGATGCACGGCACATGTATGTAAATCAGAGAGCAACAAAGAATGGAAGGTGGCTAACCCTTTAACAACTATTTTAATTTCTGAACCTTGTTATTTTTTCACATTGATATTTGTATTAAAAATAAGGAATGCTGGGTTTCTCAATACACAATAATTCACAAAACTGACCTCTTTTGATCCAGAAGTTCTTTAAAAAGTATTCTACTTAAAAGTATTCTAAGGCCAAAACATGAAAAATCTAGAAGCCATTATTAAATTTTAGAGATATTTATATATGGAAACTTACAACACGGCTCTTCAAGTATGAATTTAAGAGTCAAAGCATGCTTCAGAGTAAGATTTGGTATTTAAATGGGACAAAGGTAATAAAATTAGCTATCGAAGTGATAGGATAGCAGTGAAACTATTTTTAAAAATCCATGAAATAAAGCACCTAATGATACTAAGATTAAAAAAAACAAAATGTGCTTGAGAAAAATAGATTATTTCAGAGCTTAGAACTGAATGAAAAGATAAACAAGATTAATCAGGAATAATAAGATCATTTCCATCTATAAGTTTATACACTATAAAAGTAAAACATACTGAATTTCACTTATCTCTATACAGGATGGGTTATTTTTAAGTTTATCAATTTACTTCCTTAATAAATTAATCCTGTAACTTAGAACATGACAGTAATAGATTACAAAGCAAAGATGATACTGTTAATTTTTATTACGGTTATGGATTTTAACCTGCTTGACAGAGTCAAATGTTCATGATTCAATTATTTTCTTCTTTGATTTGAATGTTCCTAGTCATTTAGTAATATATTTTAATAGATATGCATTTTCTTTTGGTACCCACTCTAATAATATGCTAGAGGACATGTCCTTAGGGATCTGGAAGATGAAAGAACAATTACCACCTAATAGGTACTTTACCACTGCCAGAGAGATTTAAGTTGTCTTCTAAGCAGTTTCAGTTTAATATTCTAAGAATTCCAGGTGCCCTTTTTTGTGTGAAACAAATACCCTTGAATTTAGCAAGAAAAGAATTTAGACATCTGTTTTATAAACTCAAAGCTGCTGTTTTCTTGGGAAACATAGGACTATATGGAAGAACATTAATTTTAGTACTTTTTTAAATTAGAGATTGGAAGCAAGACAGTTGAAATTTTTTGTTTGTTTTGGTTAAGAGTTTAGTTTGGTCTTTTACATCTGCATTAAGGTTTTGTTACATTATTGAAAGAAAAAATTATATGCTTCCTGGGAACTTTAAAATGGTAAGACCTTAGATTAAATAAGACCATGACAAAAAACAAAAGGTAACTATAAACCTTTTTCTTTTTTGATCAAAAAAAGTGTCTTCTGAAATTGACTGCTTCAAGATTAGTTTGCTAAACGATAGTTACAAACCACTGTAGAGTAAGAGGATAATAAAATACTAGAATCACACTTTATAAGCATCGCTACTACCTATGTCATTTGAAAAGTTCTCAGTGGCTCACTTTAATCAGTGCCATCAGATTTTAAATACTGATAAAATTAAGTTATGCTTATCATTAATTTTGTAGGATCAAATATCACAAAGGCAAATTCCACCTAAAACTTCCAAAGTTTAACCACAAAATAACATTTACCTTAGAACTGCAATTACTGGTTATAAAACTCTAAAATGTTAGGTAAAGTTGTATTTTTCTTGTCATTTAAGAATCACTTCTGTATGTAAGATCAATGCCAGGGTTTCATTTGTTGTAAACTACCAAATATCAGCTATTTTTAAAAAATCCTAATGGGAAGGTTTATAGGTTTATTATTAAAAATCAAATTTTTGAAAATGGAGGAATGGTTCTATTTCAGGTCAAAATGAAGTCAGCTAATTGGTTTACTGTATCTGAATGCCTATTGTCTTTAAAAGTTAATAATTTCTCAAAACAATTCAAGATGTGCTAATTTGGATAAAATGCTTTAACACTTATTATATTGAAAATTGAGCCCCCAAATTCACTTTAATATAGACTTCTATCTAGGAAATAATCATAAATATACTAAAAATTGGCCAAGAAACTCTAAGAAATCTTTATTCCTTAATAAAAGTCTAATTAATTATACTCTTAAACACAGATGATCTGTTTATTCCAAAAGCCCAATTCTTTGGTGTGCTGTTTCTAGTTGTTTAAAACTTAAGAATTCTGTATACTGCTAAGGAACTGAAACATCACAAACTTTCTTATTTAAGCAATTTTTGTTTTTAAAATCACAGTAATATTGACTATCAGGAGTTGGATTCTGAAACCAATTTATACTTTTCCAGAGTGTACTAATCTATATTTATTAATCATCCTAGGTATTTTCTACATACTTAGTTCATATTTGATTATAGGAAAACATTCTAATTTTTTATGTCTTTTAAAATAACTTCTAAAATAGTGGCCTTTTATTCTGAAAAAAATTGTGTTTAGTACTGAACATATTTCAGTGATTAAAATTAAACTGATCCATGCCTTCTACCCAAAACTGCATTAAGGAGAACATATTTTCCTTTATTAATATACTTGATAAATAACCACATCATAAAGTTAAAGGGCTTTTGAAAATACTTAAGTTGAATGAGTAGGAAAAGTTATACATATCATCTTTGTTAAGTGTTATATAACTGCAAGAATTAGAATGTTAAATATCTGACTAAAACAGAGCTACATGAACTGAAAAGAAGGAACAGAAAATATCAAGTATAATTAGACAATTCAGGTGCAGAAAGGGCTATTTCCTCATTTGTCTACAAGAATTTATGGGGCCATATAGCTCCTAATGAAGTTCCTGGAGATTTTCTTGTAACTCAAGAAAAAGCTATAAACTCCCTAATGTCTACTGTTGAAATATTCCTTCCTATCTTTGACGCTCTTCCTGAAATGAACCTACATATTTAACCTATAAAGGAAAAGTAACTGCTTTAAAGAAAAAAAAAGTACTTCATTATTAATGGGTATAAGTAGTTCACCTTTAGAGTATTAATACAAGTTTGAAGACTAGAAGACATTAAAAATATGTTGGGTCTATATGATTTTTTAATGCAAAAAAGGGACATCTCCCTCAAAAAGGATGAATAAAAATCCCTGCAAAATGCACTGCTCCATACTCTCCCTTTCAGTGCAGACTACATTGTAGAAACAAAATCTCTCTTAAGAGAATTATCTCTGAGAAATAATGACTATCCCTAAAGATATTCAACTCTCAATTTTTACTACTTAAGAAAAGTCAGTATTAATATAAAGGGTTAGCTTTGGGGGAAAGTGAGCCTTTCAAAATTTTAACTTAGGTTAATCTAGTTGACTGGCATGAAACACCAGTGCCCATGGCATTGTCTATGCTTCTTGTAGGTTTGCAAAGTCATTTCAGTCTGCTCCCATACTTAAAATAGTTTCAAGCCTCTGGAAGGAACTGAACAATGTGAACAAGTCTGGTGATAGGGCAGAGATTTAAGTCCTTAAAATATCTTAATTTCACAGTCCTTTGTCCCATGTAATATATATAAGAAGCACCAAAACTGGAGCCAACATCTGAACAGGTAATGTAACAGCAGGAACTATAATTTAATCACATCATATCATATTACACTTATGTAACATTCTATATTTTGCCTGTTGATATGTAACATAGTTAATATTACAAGCATTATTTCCTAAGACTTACGGTAAAAGTACTTCTTTTCAAGTATTACCGCTTATTTAATAGTGTTTATCTACTTCTTAACATTAAGTAAATCAGTGATAAATGTATGTAATGCGATACACATTGTGCCCATTTCTCCCTACCCTGTGTTATTAACAAAATCAATTAAGAAAACCAAAACAACTATTAAAACTGAAACAAGGCTATCAACATCACAGATGCATGTCTGAGTAGGTCAACAGAATTTCCCCCTTAACATGAAGGTATTTTCATCAGTAATGCTTCTTATCTTTAGGCTAGTATTACTTTAGCAGCAGCTGGTCTTCAGGACAAGTAGATCAGAAGTTTCAAGTGAAAATGACACTGAATTACTCTCAGAAAACATCAATCCACATTACTAATAAAAGATGCAAACTGCTGGTGTCACTGTAACATAAAAATTGTGTTTCCCTTTCATCATGTGATTTATTTCATTTATGTGATGACAACACTTTGGAGTTCTCATTGCACACCAATGAGATCATCTGTTTTAATATTTAAATTATAACTACAATAACTAGAAAAAAAGTCAGTGCCTCAGTGGCTTTAAACCACATCCATTTCAATGTTTTTCAAAATGATGATGCAATTAAATCTATGCTTCTGCAACAATAGTGCAATACAGTATCCTCTCCTGAATACAGGAGCTGAGGTTTATCCAAGAAGAAGCTTTAAATAAGGTAGAGAGTTGCCAAATACATATCAGTCTCGCATGTTTGATAGAACATGTATTAAGAAAGCTAAAACTGACTTGTAAATCTATACTCAGCTAAAGCTTCACATAAGCAGCAATGGAAATGAACAGAGGCGCACTCAATACAGAACACTTTTCAAAACTACTCCAAAAAACAAATGACAAAAAGTGGTTAAGAACAACGGAACATATGTTGTGTGTACCACATGTAAAAGGAAGAATGGACCTTATGGTTGCTTGCACTGTTTGAATTATGTGAAGGTAAAATTAAGACTTAGTCCACTTCCATCTCTCCAGAAGATTTAGTATGCTGGGAGCTGTCTTTTGTTGTATCTGGTTTAGTTTCAGTCCCACTCTGTCCATCCATTGGTCCATTGTGTTCACTATTAGCTTTTGCTTTGTCTTCAGCAACCTCTACTTTCGGTTTGGGCTTGTAAATGATGGGATTACAGAAATTATCCAGTTCCTAAAGACATGAAGAAAAATGATATTAAAAATACTACAGAACAGATTACCAGTAATTTTCTAAATTTCCACATTAATAAGATATTCCTAAATTTATGTTAGCTCAGTTAGATAACCAAGTTTCTTCAAATACATCAATAAAGTATTTATTTCTGGGTTAGTGCATATTAATGCTGACAAGGAACTCTTCAATCTTTAATAAATTCTTTGTATCTAATCTTCCTAAAAACTGGTTCCTCATAATTGAAATATAGTTTTCTTGGACAGAAATAATTTTTAATTCATTCCTTTAAATTATGCCTAGTGCTCTGAGAATTATATCAAATAACACATTTCATAAATTGGTATTTACATGAAAACAGCTTTCATAAGTGGAACTATAGAACTATGATGAAAGAAAATTAAGTCATGAATGTAAATGCAACTTAATAATTTAAAGTACAATGTAATTTATCTTTGCTTATTTCTTTTTAACACAGAAATAAAAGACCATTAAAATCCCCAAGACCAATGTCACAGAGATCGGGACAGGGACAGAAAGGGAGTTAACAACCTGGGGGAAACTGCTCTTACCACCTACATCTGATTAGGAGTAAATTATTATGCCTTCTTTGCAAAACTCTCTCAAAAGGAAAATACTTTGCTTTGATTTAAAAAATACTTGTTTATTGTTTTAAAAAAAGCAAAAACAAAAACCTTGAAAACATACTGAACTAGGTAAGGCAAAAAAATAAAAAGAGCACCTGAAATTCCATCTTCTACAGATTAACATGAACATTTTTGTGAACATCCTTCTAGGTATATGTCCATGCATACACATACCTGCAAGCCTACAGATCTGTGAAGATGCTTGCTAATTTATACAGTGAAATAATGTCATTTAGGTTCTGTAATCTTTCCTTTTTCATGCAGTATGTTGTACACATCTTTCTATCTAAATAGATCTCTGTATCTAAAATTATGTAATGATTGCAAAGTGTTGAATGGATGCTTCAATTTATCTAATTTCTTACTGCCAGGTATGTGTTTCTTCCAATTTTTTGCTAATTAATAAGCAAAGGTATTTATGTGCCTATCCCTGTGCAATGATCAATTTAGGATGAATTCCTACAATTGTGATTTCTGGGTTAAAGAGTACCTATATGTCCTTTAAATTTCTGAACATATACTGATACAAAATGTTTTAACAAATTCAACCAAGTTGCTAAGGGAGAACATCCGATTCTTTGCACCCTTGACAACTTATGACAAAGATTATGAATGTAAACACAAAACCATGAATCAGATGAAAAGAGATGGGTGGAGAAGAATGTGATGAAGATGCACACCTTTTCATATATATTTATTGGACATGTATACCTTCTTTTGTCAATTGCTATCCAATGTTTTTTCTCATTTTTCTACTAAGATGCTTATCTTTATTATAAAATTTGTCTCCATGTTTTTCATGGTGTTCTTTTCTATGATAATCTTTTGTATTTTCATGGGTAATGTTTTTTAGACTGGGAAATTTATCTCAGAAATAAGATTTACCACAGAATTTTATAGGTTTCAAATGACGTCAAAGACCAATACTGCAAAGTTTTACTATGGAGATTTAGAAGTCTTATCTAATCTAGAAAAGTCTGAAGTATTTAACAGTAAATTATCACATTGCTTTCTTTCTTTCTGCATTACACTTAAAATGTAAAAAACAGCCTTGTGTATGTGACTAAATCAAGGGACAGGGATGTCCCACCTAAAAAAAAATTTTTTTTTCAAAATTAAAAATTAGCCTTAAACTTGTTTCTCTAAGTTCTTTTAAAAGTTGATTATTTCTCAAAGTACGGCTCCCATTAAAAATATTTATGCTTGAACCCATTAAAAAAAGAATTTTGTAGGTAACTTACCTTTGACTTTGCAACTATTTCTGAAACTTTCACCACAGGATCTTGAGTGAGACTTAGTTTGTTCTGTGCATTCATCTTACTGTTCAGCCAACTCATGGCATCGCTGATATATTTCTCAACTTTTTCCACTTCAGTAGGATCCAGGTGATCGTATCTTTCATCCTATTAAAAATTTTTTACTTAATCTAACAGATTTTTATATCAATTAATGCATCAATTAATAATTTCTATTTAAAAGATTTAGATTCTTATTGAAGGTATACCTAAACACATATCCATGCGAAGAAGCCATATACAAATATATAGAATTGAAGAGACTGGGAGAAAGAAAAAAGATCAGTGTGCATTTTTTTTTTAACTTTAGTTTTGAGGTATTGCCTTTTATTTTTCTTATTTTTTTTAAGATTTTATTTATTTGACAGACAGAGATCACAAGTAAGCAGAGAGGCAGGCAGAGAGAGAGGGGGCAGGGAAGCAGGCTCCCCGCTGAGGAGAAAACCCAATGCGATGCGGGGTTCAATCCCAGGACCCTGAGATCATGACCTAAGCCGAAGGCAGAGGCTCAACCCACTGAGCAACCCAGGCAGCCCTCTGTGTGCATTTTTAAAAGAAAAGGCTTTCTGAAGAAGTCATTTTTGCCAAAAAATGCCTAGTGGAGAATATTCAAGGGAACAATACTTAGCCAACAAAGAAGCTGTTCGGAATTGAATTTGTTAGGGAATAAAGAGAAATAAGAGAAGAAGGCATACTGCAAGCTAGACAGAAAATTCTCAAAATACATCAGAATAGCATGGTTTAAGTTGTTGATAAGGAGAATTACATAATGACATTCTGTCTGAAAAACACAACTGCAGCCACCCCATGTAGGAAACAATCTAAGAATTCATGGTTTAAGATGGTAGTCACAAGACCAGAAAGAAATGGCAATGCAATGTGGATTACAGATTGGACATGGAAAATAAAGGGAAATGGAATGAAAGAGTACTCCAAAGCCAAAAAACTGGGAGAAGAGTGATAATGTGTTTTAAAACCACAGACACCTAGGGAATTTTAAGAGATTAAAGTCATATACCTGCACTGTATTTTAGGAGTGTAAGTAACCTTAATTGGTAACTTTCCAATAAATAAAACTTTTGTTTCTTTTTTTTGTTTTGTTTTGTTTGGTGAGAGAGTACATGCATGGGGCAGGGATGGGGGTGGAGATAGAGGGAGAGAGAGAATCCCAAGCAGGGTCCATGTTCAGCATGGAGCCCAACACAGACCTCGATCCTAAGACCTGAGATCATGACCTGTGCCAAAATCAAGAGTCAGATGCTCAAATGACCAAGACACCCAGGAGCCCCTCCAATAAAAAAAAAAAGTTTTAAGTTTGGTGCACAAGGTCTCCAGAATTTGGTGGCAACAACTGCTATCGCTTTGTAGCTGAGAACTTACAGATTTACCCCACTGCCACGATGTACTACCCACATGCCATCATCATCAGCTGACTTTGTGGTTTTCATACCTTGTTTCTGTATGCTTCTATCACTTTCATAACAAGTTGAATCTTTTTTCCCAAGTCGTTTAAAGCTTTTGGTCTCTCTTCATGTTCCATGTACCTCATCTGAATAGGCTGGCCATATTTCTATTAAATTTTTTTAAAAGAAAAAGTTATTAACAGAAAACAATTTTTAACAAGATAATACTTTTAATTCCTTCAAAGTTAGGTGTTAAAAGTTTACAGAACTATTAAATAAGAAGACCATAAAGATAATACTCCATGCAGAATTCATGTATTTGAATTTTATTTTATTTTTCTGTGTATAACTCTGTAAACAACATGATTACTAGAATTTCTGGATATTCAGTATCTACTGAATATTATTTATGTTTATTAATTAGGTGGAAATTCTGGATCTATGAGTATAGCACTTAAAAAAACAAAACCAAAAAAATAAACCTCTGGCCCTTACCCCAAATGCTTGGAATGAGTAATTTCTAAATGTTTTAACAGCCCCTGTAACTTTGAGGAGGGGGATGCATTAGAAGAATGAATACCTATTTTCTTTTCTATTCTTTATACACTTAAAAAAAATCAACATATTTTAGAGTAATTTTAGATTTTCAGAGAAGTTATAAAGTATCTCTCACTACTTTCCTCTGATGTTAACCTCTTGTACCACCATAGAACATACACTTGCCAAAACTAAGAAACCAACACTGGAGCATTACTATTAACTGAACTCCAGACCTCATTTCCTAATTTTCCGTTCCAGGATACCATATTGCCTTTAGTCTACTTACATCATATATATATATATATTTTTTAAAGATTTTGTTTATTTATTTGACAGAGAGAGATCACGAGCAGACAGAGAGGCAGGCAGAGAGAGAGAGAAGCAGGCTCCCTGCTGAGCAGAGAGCCCGACGTGGGACTCGATCCCAGGACCCTGAGATCATGACCTGAGCCGAAGGCAGCGGCTTAACCCACTGAGCCACCCAGGTGCCCCTACTTACATCATATTTTTATTGAAAAAAAATTTTTTTAAGATTTATTTGAGCAAGAGGATGCACACATGCAGGAGTGTGAGAGAGTGCATGAGCAGGGGGAGGAACAGAGAGCTCACAGGGGTGTGGAGCATGTTTGACCATGAGCAGGGGAAGGGAAGAGAGGGAGGGAGAGGGCGCAAACGAGCGCGCGCGCGCGCACACACACACACACACACACACACACACACACACACACACACGAGGGTGAGGAGCAGAGGGAGAACTACACTCCCCACTGAGCAAGGAGTCCCTGAGCAAGGAGGACCTGAGCCAAAGACAGATGCTTAACCAAATGAGCCACCTTGTGCCCCTTACTGTAAATGTTTTTGAAAAAAGGACCAAGTACTGTATTTTTTAACCATCTCAAAAAAAAAAAAAAAAACTAAGGCCTGTGAAGCCTTCTACAACATTCATTTCTATGGTTACTTATATTTGGGGTAAAAAAATCCTTTTTGAGAGCTGCTGGGCTTTTCAGTTTCTTCTAGTGGCCTCAGCTGCCTGGCAGCTCCTACCACCCAAAATATATACATTCTTCTAGGGAGATAGGGAGTAACACTATCAAGATAAAATGTGATAAAGACTAGTTTTGGTTTTAAGTTTTTTTTTTAAGTTTAGGTTTTCTAGTTGATTTTTAATTATTCCATGTGGAAGTAATTTACTGGCATGAAGACAGTTCTTTTTCAAGATATTAACTTTCGCTCTTAACTTCTCTTATACTCCCCACCTCTCCCAGTCCTAAAGGGCTGTCTTTTCCCATAGCCTAGGAATCATTATCGATGTCATCTATGTTTTTTTCCTTGCTACTCAGAATGGCTCAGTGACCAGCAGCATCAGAATTTCTTGGAAGCTTGTTAAAAATAGATAATCATGGCCCATCACTCAGATATATACTGAATTGTAGTCTACATTTAGTAAGAGCCCCTGGTAATTATGTGAACATTAAAGTATTGCTATGATCCACATAGAAGAAGAAGAAAAGACAAATTTCCTATCATCCTTGTAATGTGAACTTAAAACTACTTTTTTCAGGGTAGGGCAAATAAGCAGAAAGCAGTAATAGTGGTCTTTTCTTACATCATTGGACCTAGAAAAGGGAGACCTGATGGCCACATCTCCTTATTTCTTTGTAGTAGGACATTCAAGAGCAGGAGTGCTACTTTCTAATTTCTTCACTGGCCATGTGTCCCCCTCAGTTGCAATGTGAAAATACAATAGGGCAGTATATTACTCCTCAAAATCATGACAGTGAAGGAGAGAGAAGTAGAGAAAGGGTGTAATCTCTAATGGGTAAGAAGGGATTAGGTTCACAAATCTGTTCTTAATGACATCTCAGAAATATATGGCTAGTGTAATACTGGTAACACTCCAATCATCTGCTACATATTTATATCTGAAAATCTTAACAAATATGATTATACATTATTTGATTTCAATTATGTAGCATTATTGCCCTCCAAAAATGCTTTTAAGATTAGAGAACATTTCTTCCTACATGTATCTTGTTTTATTATTTTCTAATATATTTATTAAAAATAGACTTTGCTTTTACAGCATAATTTTTAGGAAAACTTCATGTTCTATTGAAAACTAACATGGACTTTAAAAAATTTACCTTTAGTTCTTGAAGCTTATCCACATAAATTTGTTTAGGTTGGTCTTCTCCTTCTTCATAAAGCCAATTTTCTGTGTCTTCCAATATCGCAGACAGTTTATTCAAGTCCTAATTATACATTTAAAAGACACTAACTGAAAATTCCTTAGAAATAAAAGTTATCAAAGAAGGACAGAACGTTTTCAAGTATAAAAGATTAAATTTCAATTTCTCTGGCTTTTTATTCATAAACATGTTTTTCACTATAGTTCTGCAGTTGGGAGAAATAACTAAGAACCATTCCTAAACGTGGCTCAAGGAGAAGAACAACAGTAACACATTTGGTATGTTTATTTATATAATTCGTATCAGCACTGTCAAATCATTTTTTTAAAGATTTACTTTAGGAAGACAGTGTGAGTGGGCAAGAGTGCATGGGAGCGCAAGTAGAAAGGAGGAATAGAGAGGAAGAGAGCAGACTCCGCACTGAGCGCAGAGCCCAACATGGGGCTCGATCTCATGAACCTGAGATCACAACCTGAGCTGAAATCAAGAGTCACATGCTTAACCAAGTGAGCCACCCAGGTGCCCTCAAAGAATTCTAATAAAAAATTTTAAAATTTAGACTTACTTCTTGAGTGATGAATTTTTCATAGACCGTGCCCAGCTTGTCTCTAAAATCATACACATACTCTTCAACAGCATTCTTAGCATCGTTTCTTTCTTTCTCTAATTTATCTTGCATTATCATCTTCCCCTATATTCAAAATGTTTAGATTAGCTGCTATTAAGAATATGCAGGAGAATCATCAGGGAAATGCATATAAAAACCACAATGAGCTATCACCTAATACCTGTCAGAATAGCTAGAATCAAAAAGACAAGAAAAAAGTGTTGCTAAAGGCATAGAGAAAAAGGAATCCTCGTGCAGTGTTGGTAGGAATATAAGTTGGTGCAGCAACTGTGGAAAACAGTAAGGAGGTTCCTCAAAAAATTAAAAATAGAAGTGCCATATGATCCAATAATTCCACTACTGGGTATCTGCCCAAAGAAAACAAAAATAATTAGAGGTATGCACCTCTGTTTATTGCAGCATTATTTACAATACCAAGATAGAGAAGAAACCCATGTCCATTGATAAATGAATGAAGGAGGTATGGGTTGGGTGTGTGGGTGTGTGGAGGGTGTAATGGAGTATTACTCAGCCATTAAAAAGGATGAAATCTTGCTATTTGCAACAACATAAATGGACCTATGTTAAGTGAAACAAGTCAGACAAAAACAAATGCCATGATTTCACTTAGTGGAATCTAAAAAAACGAAACAAATGAATAAACAAAGAATAGAAACAGAACTGATGGTTGCCAGAGGGGAGATAGGTGGGGGGATGGGCAAAATGGGTGAAAGGGAGTGGATACAGGCTTAGAGCTAAGGAATGAGTAAGTCATGGGGATAAAAGGTACAGCATAGGGAATACAGTCAATAGTATAATAATAGTGTATAGTGAGGGATGATAGCCATACTTGTGGTGAGCAAGATGTATAGACTAGTTTATCACTATGCTATATATCTGAAACTAAAGTAACACTGCATATCAACTAGACTTCAATTAAAAAAAGAAAAAGAATATGCATCAGGAAAATGCAAACCAAAACCTGTTCATACCTATTAGAATGACTATAATCAAAAGAAATGGATTGTAAGAAATGGACAACACTGGGGAGGATGTAGAGAATTTTTAACCCTTGCATATTGCTATTGGGAATGTAAAATCCTGCAGCTATTATGTAAAACAGTTTGGTGGTTCCTCAAAAAGCTAAACAAAGATTTACAGTATGACAGCAATTTCACTCCTAGGTATATAACCAAAGGAACTGAAAACAGGAACTCAAAACAGATATTTGTATGCCCACTACAGTATTATTCACAATAGCCAAAAGGTGGACAACTCAGTTGTCCATTAACAGATGAATGGATAAATAAAATGTACATATATATCCAATGAAATATTACTCTATTCTAAAAAGGTGTTACGTTCTGATACATGTTACAACATGAACTCTGAAAACATTATGCAAAGTATACGAAACCAAACACAAAAGGACAACTATTGTATGATTACAGTCAAATGATTTATCTAGAATAGGTAAATCCAGAGCAGAAAGTGGCTAGAGTTTACTGGGGTTTGGGGGGACAGAAGAATGGTGAGTTATTAATGATTACAGACTTTCTGGGATTATGAAAAAGTTATGAAAAAGAAATAGGCAGTGGTGACAATTCAAGAAACTTTGAATTTAACAATGCCACTGAATTGCTGTACATTTAGTCAAATGGCAAATTTTATGTTATATACATTTTACTACAATTTAAAAGATTGGTAAAGTGTAATATTCCAAAAGCCACCAAACTACACTTTAAATGGGTTAACTGTATGGTATGTGAATTATATCTCAATAAAGCTATTTTAAAAACCCCACATAGACTATGTCATTGTACATACTCAGGTTCAATACCTTGGCTCCCCATTTACTAGCTTTGAGATCACAGCAAGTTCACTGAACCTCTCTAAGCCTCAGTTTTCTTATCCTAAAACAGACAAAATACAACTATCTGTCTGTTAGGGCTGTTAGTAAGATTGATATAATTCACATAAAATTTTAGTATAGTGCCTAGCACCTAACTCATGCTGAATAAATGTTAGCTCTGGAAGGGGATATAGTATAGTGGTTGTGATCTTGAGCTTTGGAGACAGATTACCCAGGTGCAACTCAAAGGTTACTCTCTGACCTTGTATGATTACACTACCTGTTCCTGTCTCTTCATCTGTAAAACATAAATCTCTAACAGTACTTATACTTCACAGGTTTGAGTATTAAATACAATATCAATGTGTTTTAAGAGGTTTAGCAAATATGATTATTGTTATAACTAATGCAAAGAAATAAAGAATCTGAAAATTGCTAATACCTAAACAAAATTTTCACTTTAACAGAAACACAGTATTTTAAACAGAAGACTACAGTGTACAGACCTTTGGAATTTACATTGTTAGTGTTCATTCTTTTAAAACCTTAAAAAAAATTGTATACACAAAATTTGCCACAGCAGCACTTGCCCACACTTTATTCCTTTGGGAAAATTAATTTGTCTTAAAACAAATTCTTAATTACTCATGGTCTCCAAGAATGCTTGCTTCACCTTAATAGTTAATGAACAGGCAATATAGATAGGTACTAAACAGGGCAATCATTGTAAGTCAAATTCTCTTGAAGAAATTCCCAGAATAATGTGCACCAAGAGGAGAATATCGGTGCTTCAAAGAAAACTGATTTTTTCTAACACTAGCCAAGCCTGTAGAAATTACTACTACTTAAATAGACGTTTTAAAAATAATTTCTTACACAACTGCTAGTCAAGAAACAAAACTCTTTTCCTTGAGAGACTATAAAATTAGATACATGTAATTAGACATGTAAAGAAAATTTCAAGAATGACAACAGATCTTAAGAAGTCAGAAAATATTCTGAATAGAGCCTTATCTTTAAGAACACATTAGAAGAGGGGAGCTGCTAATACTTCCCCGTACAATGTCTGCCTCTGATGAAAGTTACACTGTACATGACATTAACATAGCTCAGTATTTTGTCTAAAATAAAGTAGTTCAATGACTTAATAATTCCTTAGGGGTTATAGACTAGGTACCCAAACTTTGTGGGCGGGTCATAATCATTGACTTTTACAAAAATTTCAGCCTACACTACCACTTATTTCAATATCAACTCAAATTTATATACCTCATTTTCAATGTAGCTGTTGAGAAGATCTTGGCCCAATTGTCTACACAGGCTACTCTGAATAGGCAGATCAATACTCTTGACTTTTCCTTTTTTAATAGTCTGGTTTAATCGATCTTGTTTGTCTGAGGGAGCTGACTGCAAAGAGAAATGCAAGAGAAGGAAAATAAAACCAGCTTAAAAAAAGATTTAAAAGTGATTTCAGATGAAACAAAAAAGTAAAATCAAAACTTTTACCATCTACTGTACTTAATACTATTTTAATATGGATAGTATCTTATACACTGCATACACTACATCTTTCTACATAAAAGACACCAGGATGGAAATGCAAATTAAAGCCAAAATGAGATGCCACTTCACACTCACTAGGAACAGCTATAATGAAAAAAAGAAAAATAACAAGAATTGGTGAGGATGTGGAGAAACTGGAACCCTGATATACTGCTAACAAGATTATAAAATACTGAAACCACTCTGGAAAAACAGTTGGGCAGTTCCTGAGTGATGATAACACTATAAAAATGACTATAGTAATAGTTGCAAAACTGCACTATTACATTTATAAAATGGAGTATATTAAAAACCACTGAATTGTACACTTTAAATGGGTGGACTATACGGTATATAAACTATATCTTAAGCTGTTAAAGCAAAAAATACCAAGAAAAATTGAAAATCTAGAAAAATAGGCTTTAATTTTAAAATTACAGAGAGCCTAGAACTGTTTTGTTGTTGTTTTGTTTTGTTTTGTTTTGTTTTGAGAGCCTAGAGCTTGAAACAGGATCTTTATAACCTCTGGGAAAGATCTACAACTAACCTACAACTAACCAATATAGATTAAATTCTGTTCAGGTTAGACAGACCTGTTGAAGATGTTTATTTAGAACTGCAGCCCCATTCATCTGGGTGATTAGATCGGGGTCTCTCCCTTTTATTGACAACAACTGTCTTAGTAAAATGATGACTTTCAATAAAAGAATTCTCCTTTAAATTTACCTTCAAAAATATATATATATATATATATTTTTTTTGCACAAAGGGAAATATTGTATAATATGCAGCAAAATGCTAAAAGTGGTTAATTTTGAGATGTGAGGTTACTGACAATGTAAGTTTTCTTCATTTAGCTTATTATATTTCCTATTTTTCTGGGATTATATGGTTTTTAACGGCACAAAAAAATTACTGAAAAATGCATCTTCTTTTTCTCACCAAAGGGATAATTTTATACATTGTTAGTGTTCATTCTTTTAAAAATCCTCTATAATAAACTCATAGAATTGTATTTATTCGGTTATATGCCTCTATACTTCCAGAGTACTAAGATTTAAAATATCAAGTGTATTAAAAGCATGTAGTATAAAGTAAATACGTTACTCAAAATACCAATCTCAAAAAGAAACAACCACAAAAACAGTAAAACACACCTTTGTTTTGGTTCCTGTATGATCAATTTCCTCTTCTGGGGTGTGTTCAGCATGACATTTTTGATGCCCTCCTTCTTCTTGGTCAACTTGCATTTTATCCTGGATAGAAAAATGTAATTGATAACATAAGTGTCCTCCTTATTCTATTTTTTAAAAATAAACAGCATGTTAAGTGTTCAAAATTGTAATGTGTGAACATTGTAAAGCAGAAGACTGTTTTCCAATGGAGAATAACTACAAATAAATAGATTAACACACAAAAGAAAAAGATCTATTTGATGATAAGTGAATAAACAGTTTCATTCAGCTGTGGTCAAGTAACTACAAAAGAAACAGAAAACGGTTTTCAAGTTAAAGTCACCAATCAAAATTCACAAATATAAGCTTACCAAAAAAAGAACATTAAATTTGACTTGAAAAATATTTTTAAAGAACTAAATGTGGGAAAATGAGATACAAAATACGTGTATTACATAAGTTCATTTTTTTAAATGTAGTAAAATACCCAATACATCAGAACTGTCAAAGTAGATGTCTCCAAATTATTACAAAGTAAACTTCAAAGATTTTTTAATGTCTAAAAGACAAGCTTTCAACCAGTTAAAATAAACTCTACTTGGTAAACAATCACAAGTAATAGATTTTTCTGGTCTTTCTTAACCTTATATGGTCATCTACTAAAAAGAAGCCTGGAATTCAGGAATCGTTATAATTTAAGTCTTCTTATATATTTGGAGTTAAGCAAATATAAAATACTCAGAAGGCTATCATGAAGAAATGCTTACTTGTGGCAAAGAGAATAATAAGTTAGAAGATCATTTAGCCAGTGTTCTTTGTAGTTAAAAGGTCAATTATCTCTGGGGTGCCTGGGTGGCTCAGTGGAGAAAGTGGCTGACTCTTGGTTTTGGCGGGGGTCATGATCTCAGAGTCCTGGGATCGAACCCCATGTAAGGAAGTCTGCTTGTGGATGCGGTCTCTGCCCCTCCCCTTACTCTCTAATAAATCTTTTAAAAAGTTTTTTTAAAAAGCCAAGTATTTCTGATATTCCACCCCACCCCACCCCCAGCCAACTTCCAACTGTAGAATTTCCCCGATCCTGATTGAAAAAAGGTGAAAAAAATGATATAGTGGTGAGTTGGTACAATGTAGGAAGACACAAATACATTTAACTCTACTTCATGAAATACTAAGAAAAAAATACTTTCAATTAAGTGGCCAAAATGCTTGATCAGTTAGCATTTTTATGATACTTATTGAAAGAGCTCTTCTAACATGTATATATTTATCTCTAAAAGATAAATCATATGAAGTGGTTAAGGTATTTCTAAAACTTCACATTCAAATTTTCAACTCTTCTGAATCAGTTAATTCAGTTGTTAAGTATTTTTCTACAAAATATTGTCCTCTCTGCCATCAAAAGCATCAGTGACCCAGCATTTGTTTAAAAATTGTTCCAGTATGGTCTCTTAATATTTTCTTATAAGCCCCTGATACCTATTCTACAAGTTTTATGATGGTATTTTTTTTTAAGATTTTATTTTATTTATTTGACAGAGATCACAAGTAGGTAGGGAGGCAGGCAGAGAGAGAGAGAGGGGTGAAGCAGGCTCCCTGCTGAGCAGAGAGCCCAATGTGGGGCTTGATCCCAGGACCCTGGGATCATGACCTGAGCCAAAGGCAGAGGCTTTAACCCACTAAGCCACCCAGGCACCCCTATGATGGTGTTTTCTTTATCACACCAAAAGGAGTCGGTTTTCAGACAGCAACCAGGACTTGAATTCCTTCCATGGAGGGTCTTGAAAACAATTTGTTGATGGAAGTGTCAAGGGGATGCAATTGCCTAGTCATGCCATTGGGAATAACAATCAAATTCACACTTGTACAGGTGATAAGAACTATATCATGAGTACTGCCACTGGCAACAATACATAAAAGATATGATCATTTGCAAAACCTACCCCAATTTCAGATATATTAAAAAAAAGTAGAAAATTGTACAGCTTACAATTGATTTGAGAGTAATATGTTAACCTTTTGAAATGATTTGAGAAGGTTCATACAAATAGTATCCATGGTGGGGAAATTAAAAGAAGTGCTTCTAGACTTTGGCTTCTCTAACAGATTTTAAAATTGCATGAGGGTCCAGATCGGTTTTCTGTTCCCTGCTATATCCATATACATATTCTTGTGCTTTTAGTTATTTGCTGAATAAAAAGTACTTAGGAATAAAATCCAGGGGCTCCTGGGTGGTACAGTTGGTTAAGCATCCAACTCTTGGTTTCAGCTCAGGTCATGATCTGAGGGTCATGAGACTGAACCCTGCCATCAGGCTCCATGCTCAGTTCAGAGTCTGCTTGAGATTCTCTCTCCCTCTGCCCCTCTAGCTTGTGCTCTCTAAAATAAGTAAATCTTAAAAAAAAAACAAACAAGAAGAACATCCAGAATCATTATCATGAACTATATAAAGGCTTTACTGGATTTGTCCCTTGATCTACCTTCTCAATAGTTTTTCTTGCCACTCTCCCCACCTTCTCCACTCCTGTATCTCATGTATCAGCTACCCTTGCACATTTGTTACAACAAAAAAGGGCTTTCTGCTTCAGTGGCTTTATACTTGTTATTCACTCTGCCTAGACATCTACCCACACCTTATCTTCAAACTGCTTTCTCATCTTTCAGGCTGGCTTACCTGTTCTTTCTTCACAGAGGCTTTCCTTATCACTACCACGCAGTTAATTTCCACTATGCATCCCCCCCCGCCCCCGCATTAAATTTCCTTTAAATGGTATCTTCTTGTTTCCAGCTTGTCCTTTCCCATTAGAATGTAAATTAAAGACAGACGGAGACCTTTTCTTTCTTGCTTACCACTGTATTCTCAGTGCCTAAAACAGTGCCTTGTACATATAAGTAATCAGATATTTTGAAAAAATGGCCAACAATTGGGGAATAGTAAAATCAAAGTATATTAGTACAATAAATGGCATATAGTCTTTCTGATCTCTGGTTTTGTGACAAAGCCTAAGATGTGATAACTTCTTAGTATGACCATATATTGATACATATATATGTACATATATATATATATATATATATATATATATATATACACACACACACACCTAGAAATGTTAATTTTGAGGTATCTTTATATTGAAGAAAAGTCAGCAATCTGTTATGATTTTTTTGGGAAAATCAAAGCTATCCTAATTTTTAATTAAAAAAAAAGAGGCCCATAAAATAATCTTTCATAAATCAACTCATGGCAACCCCCCCCCCCAAAAAAGATTCCTGCTGCATACTGGGTTTACATCAAAGCTACTAGTGTCAGCAAGCAGGGAAGAGTAAAAAGAACTTACTACCCTCTTAGTTTCCCTCTAAAACTGAAACAATTAAATTCCAAAGTCTACTCTGATTTGGTTCACATTTTTTGGGAAGAAGGAAGAAACGACTTTATAATGGTATATAAGACTTAGCTCTTAAACTTCTGGATACAGAATTTAAAAAATCCTAGAGAAAACCATTAAAAAATAAATATAGCATACAGGATTCTTTCTACACAGGATACTCAAACATCACTCCTTGTTAGCAATGCTTTGGAAATAAACTACAATTTATTCAACACTTACTATATCCAGCTATGGTAGGGATTTAAAAGGAGATAATATGTATGGTACATGCCTGCTAAATATGCCAAGGATATGATCCACAATATTAACCCTTCTTTTTCTCTTGATTATGTATGTTGTAGAAAGAATATTTAGGAACATCTTACTTATCCAGAAGAAATGCCTTATATGGGGACATCAACTACCTGGAAATGTTCCTATAAGCCAAAACACTCTTGGGTAGGCAAGTAAGTCTCTTGAATGGCCAAAGCAGCTATCATAACTTCATACCCTTTATTCACAGGTGCAATCTTTTAAGTCCACATCCAGATCATCTTTTAAGCCCACAGACAAAATAAAAGCAGCAAATAAGAAATGCTAGAGGTGGCAGAAAAATGGATGCTATATTATTGTTTTTAGTGCCTAGGACCTGCTATATACAGAAAACGAAATAAAGGTCTCAGCAGAGATTTTTAAGAAAAAGAAGTGAAGAAAACTGAAATAGTTATGAAAAACTCATCCTAATGGCATAAAGAGTCTCTCAATATTAGTAAAAATAAATCTTAATGGATTAAATGTACATGCCTGACAAATTATTATGAACTACAACTAAGAAAACTAACTTTTTAAAAAAAACTAGTCTTACATTAATTATAAAAATTTATACTCTTTACTAACACATTAAGACACTTCTTTTCTCCTTAGTTCAAACCTCTAAAGAGTTTAAAAATGTGAAAGATGTACAGCATTTAAAATTATACTTAAAAAATCATTCTTTGATGCTTTTATTTAAAAAGTTTATAACAATTTTTATAGTAAAACCTCAGAAATTAGTATTTTCAACTTTTAAGCTATCAGTTATAATTAAGAAACTAAATATTTATTAGAGGAACCTTGCAATAGGTTTTCTACATACCACATCGTCTTTGCTTTCATTCTTAAATGAAGTTTCTGTCTCCATAGGAGCATCACTGTGATCCCCTTCCACATTTTGCTTCTCAATTACTGATGCACTGGCCACACTGAAGATTCCATGGATGTTAACACGAACTTTAACCTTCACTTTGGAACTATCACCATCAGACTGAGGAAAAACATTCTGAATAGTGAAGCTCCCTTAAGGAAAAAAGAGCTTCCATCAGAACATGAGCCTCCAATTAATTTATTCATTCATTCTTTTAGATGAAGACAAATAATCATAAATTATATCCAGAATAACTACTGTGGAAAATGTACTAACCCTAGATCACCTCTTTTTTATATCTTAATGGACCTAATATTAAGATTTAGAAGGGTTAAGCAGCCTGCCCCAAATCATCAATGCTAGGACAAAGGACAATTTGACTCAAGGCAATAGAGCTTTTAAGTATGTTATAAATTGCTATTTTAAAACCAAAATAACAAAATTCAATTTATGAGCTTGATAAAAACGGACATTATCCTTTTGCTCCAAGTTTTGCAAATCATAACCATCTCAGTAATTCGCAAATAAAGCAGTTTTTAAAAATTTTACCCTATAACAAAATTGCTAAGTTATTCAGTCATTAATACCTACAAAGATATTAACTTTTCACTTTAAGAAACTATTTTATTATATCTTTTAAAATACCTTATTTTTAGGTAATCTCTACACCCAACATGAACTCACAACCCCAAGATTAAGATTCACACAACTCTTCCAACTGAGCCAGCCAGGTGCCCTTCTGCTGTTTTATTTTTAAAAATCCATAATATTTAATGATATCTATAGTACAGAAAGGACACTAGGCAGAAAAACTGAAGTAAAAAATTTGGTTGACCTTTGTTACAGGTTGAATTGAGACCCTTACCCTCAAATTAATATAAAGTCCTATTCTCAAGTACCTCAGAAGATGACCTTATTTGGAAGACAAGGTCTTAGCAGAGGTAATCAGGTTAAAATGAGGTTATCAGGGTAGGCTTTAATCCACTGACTGATGTCCTTATATGGAGACAGATACACATACAGAGCAAATGTCTTGGGAACATGAAGATGGCCATCTACCAACCAAGGACAGAAGCCTGGAGCAGATCCTTTCCTCAAAACCCTCAGAAGGAATCCTGTCAACACTTTGATTTCGTACTTCTAGCTTCTAGAACTGGAGACAATAAATTCTGTTTAAGCCACTCAGTTACAGAAGCAAGGGCAAATGAATTCCACCTTCCCTAACTTATTTCTACTGCTTTAAATAACGTATTTGAGATATTCAGATTGTTCCCTTTTTAGTCTATCAATAAAAGCAATACAAATAGAAAAGTTAAAGAATTATAAATTATTCCTTCTCTTAAATGTTATAAAAATCATACTTTGTTTTATATCTCTAAAAAAAATTACTCAGCTAAAACAGTTATTATAGTCCCCAATTTTCACTTTTGTATTGATCCAAAGATATGCATTCTAGTTGTTGCCAGGGAACTTAAGTTTAAAGTCAGAATACATAGTCAGTCTAACAGCACAATTTCAACTTACTGTTGAAGGAGTTTTTCCATAAAAAAATGACCCTTACCCAAACCTTTCAGGCAAATTACAGGGCATTTTAAATGGAGAAGTCAAAATGAATTAAAAATATTCAGATCTGCTGTTATTCCAGGATAAACTGTGAGTACTAAAAGCGCATGTTTAGAAAAAGTATGAATAGCTTTCAGTGCTAGCTTAGCTCAAACATCAATTTATTAACTACTTGATTCAAATGTTAATATATTTATAAAGCAAAAGTTTGTGAAATTTTTTTCTTGAGTTCTCTTACCAATTCTTGGATCAGGATAAGGCACTTCATGTAAATTAGTATAAAATGCTTCTAGTTCAAATGGTTCCTTCTTGTGGAAAGTAATGACTTTTGAAAATGGGGCAGGATGGTTCTTACAGAATACTTCACATTCCCTAAAATGAAGTGGGAAAATAGTTCAAAATAAGCAGGAAGTTGTCTATGAATCTAATTACAGAATCCATGTGATTCCTAATTCAAAAGCAGCAACTGTAAAGACCTCTATCACAAATGTAAAGATAAAGAATTACTGGTTTTGCTATGAACATACAATTTGATAGGTTTATGGCTCAAAGTTTTTAGAATGTCTGTCATGAGACAATTTTATCCTACCAAAAAAAAAAGAAAAATGAACTGAGACAAGGTATATTTTGAGGCCAAAATACAGGAAGTAGTTTTTTTGCTCACATCTGTGGACCAAATCCTATCAGTTTCCAAAATACTTGTCATATGTAACCCTTTTAATTCTAGCTTCCTTTAAAATACTTTAATTTGAAACTAATTTCAAACTTACAGAAAGGAGCAAAAATAACAGCACAAGAAACTAAAGGAACAAGGAACACTATATATCTTTTAACTAGATTTACTGCCAGCATTTTATTCCACTTTTCTAATCACTTAAGTGCACACTCTATGTACATGTGTATTTTTTTCAGAACCAGTGGAGGATGTTACATCCATTACAGCCCTTTACATCTAAGTACTTCAGTGTGTATTTCCTAACAGGGATATTTTCTACTATAACCACAGTACAGCTGTCAACTTTATAAATTTGCACTGATACTTCCATATTCCAACTTTTTCAACTGATGTAATAATGTCATAGTATTTCTTCCTCTCTAGTACAGGAAATTGTAAAATCTACATAAGAAGTCCCACTCTTACTTAAACAGCTTAACAGAAATAGCTTAAACTATTGTTTATAGTGGCCCAGAATCTTACTCTAGAATACTATACCATTACCCTATTCATTATGCAAGGTTTGCAAATCTCATATTCATGGACCTTTCCCTCTATCCCAGCTTTCAAAAACCTACATTATCTTTTACTTTCTTATTGTAATTACTAGGATAGATTTACTTTTCAATTTAACTCCCCATATGTTTCTTAAAATACTTTTCTGGATCACTGTATCTTCAACTGAACTTAACTTTAATTATCTACTTTAAAGTTTATTTAGGGGCTCCTGGGTGGCTCAGTGGATTAGGCATCTGCCTTCAGCTCAGGTCATGATCCCAAGGTCCTAGGATGGAATGCTGCAATGGGCTCCTTACTTAGCAGGGAGTCTGCTTCTTCCTCTGCCCCTCACTCTGCTCATGACCTCTCTCTCACTCACTCTCTCGAATAAATACAATCTTTTAAAAAAATAACATTTTTTTAAGTTAATCTCTACACCCAACATGGGGCTCAAACTTACAACCCTAACATCAAGAGTCACATGCTCTTCCAACTGAGCCAGCCAGGTGCCCCTGAAGTTAACTTTAAAGAACAGCATTTCTTGCCTCAAAATTGACATTAGGACATGTCATTTAAATGTTCTGCAAAACATTCAGATCAGACTGATGATCCATAGTTTCAGAATTTGTATAAAACTTTTAGTTTCTTGGGGGTGTGGATGTAAAGAGCACAGAACAAAATTTTAAAAGTAACTTTAAAATCTAAATACAGGTTTATCTTTTTGTACAAATTTTAAGCTCTGAAATCTAGTCAGATATATTATTGGAAACACAAATTTTTATTTTGGTAGGGAAGCAAGCTATTTCAATTTTAAGCAGTTCATGGAAAAGGAAATGTAAATGTCAATAAAAGCATGAAAAGACTGTGGCTCATGAAAGTCAGAAATGCAAATCTATTAACAAAGTACTTATTTTCACTTTCAGAATGTTATCTTTTTTTTTTAAGATTTTATTTGACAGAGAGAGAGAGATCACAAGTAGGCAGAGAGGCAGGCAGAGAGAGAGAGAGGGAAGCAGGCTCCCTGCTGAGCAGAGAGCCCGATGTGGGGCTCGATCCCAGGACCCTGAGATCATGACCTGAGCCGAAGGCAGAGGCTTTAACCCACTGAGCCACCCAGGCACCCCCAGAATGTTATCTTTAAAAGCATAGAAGAAGGGGCGCCTGGGTGGCTCAGTGGGCTAAAGCCTCTGCCTTCGGCTCAGGTCATGATCTCAGGGTCCTGGGATCGAGCCCCACATTGGGGCTCAAATAAGCTCAAATAAGGGAGCCTGCTTCCCTCTCTCTCTCTCTGCCTGCCTCTCTGCCTGCTTGTGATCTCTGTCAAATAAATAAATAAAATCTTTAAAAAAAAAAGCATAGAAGAAAATGAGCTACAACAGATAATTCAGCAATGTTAAAAGGAATATAAATTGGTATAATCCTTTTGGTGAATAGTGTGGCAATACTGGTTATAATAATGCTCATATCCTTTGGGTCAATTTCGGTCCTATATAGTTATCTTACAGATATACTAAACCCAACTAAACAAGGAAATGTGTACAAGGATGTTCCTAATAGCACTAACTGAATCAGAAAAAATAAGACTTTAGGGTGTATTCATTAAATTAATTATGGCACACACAACTGCTGAGAAAGTCACTGTCTATTGATATGGAAAGGTAGTATGTAACATTTTAAAAAGGAAGTTGCACTGGAAAACACTCAGATAATGATGTATGTATTTAAAAAGTGCAACTTTTGGGGGCACCTGGGTGGCTCAGTGGGTTAAACCTCTACCTTCAGCTCAGGTCATGATCTCAGGGTTCTGGGATCGAGCCTCGCATCGGGCTCTCTGCTCAGCGGGAAGCCTGCTTCTCCCTCTCTCTCTCTTCCTGCCTTTCTACCTACTTGTGATCTCTCTCTCTCTGTCAAATAAATAAAATATTAAAAAAAAAAAAAGTGCAACTTTTATTTTTGGATATTCAAGAAAATGGATAAATATAAGTGTAGCTAGGGACGCCTGGGTGGCTCAGTTGGTTAAGCAGCTGCCTTCGGCTCAGGTCATGATTCCAGTGTCCTGGGATCGAGTCCCGCATCGGGCTCCTTGCTCAGCAGGAGCCTGCTTCTCCCTCTGCCTCTGCCTGCCATTCTGTCTGCCTGTGCTTACTCTCTCTCCCTCTCTCTCTGACAAATAAATAAAATCTTTAAAAAAAAAAAAAAATATATATATATATATATATATATATATATATATATATATATATATAAGTGTAGCTATTAACAATGGCTACCTTTGTAAAATGGGCTAAGTAGGACTTGGGGTAGGGCAGATGCAGGTTTTTTAAGTTTTTATATTTCCATATTGTGATTTTATTTGAAAATAAGAATGATTTACTTTATAATAAAATATTAATCAAAAATATGCCATCGTGGTTTACATGTTATATTTTATAGTTCCTTTTCTCTAACATTTTATTCAAAAGTATTTGAGTTTTCATAAATAAAATCTTTAAAAAAAAAAAAAAGTATTTGAGAGTTTTAGAAGCATAAATTCCTCTAGTTCAGAAAGTTCTTTCAATTGGTTATTTACAACAAGCTCTAACTTACCAAGGCTTTAAAAGTAACTTACCCAGTTCCATCTTCAAAAGAGGTCTTCCATCTTAATGTGATTGAATAGGGAACAAGGTCTGTTATAGAAAATTCACGCACTTTAAATGCTGGTGAGAGAATCGCACACTGAAAATAAGATGTATACCATATTTAAATCAACAAACACAAAACATACCGTAGGTTACCCTGATTGAACTGTTTGATAAAGTCCTTATAATAAAATCGTTACATCCTAAAAATTACAGTCTTTTGGTAAGAGCTACTTTAAAATGTCAAGAGTACTCTATGACCTTACAAAAATATATTTTTAAATCTGAAAAAATAATTTTAAATGGGAATATAAAAATTCATAAAGTAAATGTTCTTTCACTACAGTATAGACATTGTCCTATGACAGTTTAAAAACATAAATTGGAGGGGCGCCTGGGTGGCTCAGTGGGTTAAGCCGCTGCCCTCAGCTCAGGTCATGATCTCAGGGTCCTGGGATCGAGTCCCGCATCGGGCTCTCTGCTCAGCGGGGAGCCTGCTCCCTCCTCTCTCTCCACCTGCCTCTCTCTCTACTTGTGATCTCTCTCTGTCAAATAAATAAATAAAATCTTTAAAAAAAAATAAATAAAAACATAAATTGGAAAAATGCAAGACTTACTTATCAGGAATAATTTAAATTTATTTTTAGCCTATTGACAAGTGGTTCGAACAAATATTATTAAAAGGTCTCTTTAGGCTTATCACCATATTTCTGGCAAAAAATATACTGTAAAAAAGAGGGGGATTATTAAATAATCATACCTGTAATGCACATCCTCTTGCAACAGCTTCATCAGCATTTAATGTGGTACTTATGTCTTTAAGAAAGAATTTAGTGATTTGTTCTTTCACTGCAGGAATTCGAGTTGCTCCCCCTACAATTTCTATACTACTTATGTCTTCACGTTGCAAGTCTGGAAAACAAAATGTTTTTAATTGAGAAAAATAAGATAGTCTTTATTAAAATGTGACCAAAAGACCTTGGAAAGTACTTTAAAAAAAAATGATTTTATTTTTGCTAAAAACAAGACTAAATAGAAAAAAGATAAAAACAAATTTTAGAAAAAGGCAAAACTTAATAAATATTAACTATCCATGCATCAAGCACTGCACTTGGTCGAGATGACAGAGTGACAATAAGAACAGACAAGTACCTCATGGGCTCTCCAGAGTCCTTCAATTTTCTAATTTCACCTCACAAATACCCATAGAAAGTACTGGTTACCAAAAACCTTAACAAAAAGCAATCATGTCTCATTTCTACTTTTTTCTCATCTTAGACTTTACAGGATACTTACATATAAACACCTCCAAATATAACTAATGTTAGTTTTATGATGTAAACAATAACATAAGTCAGGAATTAGTCTCATAAACCCAGATTCATAGTGCCTTTACTCTTATGAATGTAGCTAAACTCTCCCTCTCTAAAACAAGAGATAAAGGGGCTTTTGGGTGGCTCAGTGGGTTAAGCCTCTGCCTTTGGCTCAGGTCATGATCCCGGGATCCTGGGATCGAGCCCCGCATCAGGCTTTCTGCTCGGGAGTGAGCCTGCTTCCCCAACTCTATCTGCCTGCCTCTCTATCTACTTGTGATCTCTCTCTGTCAAGTAAATAAAATAAAAAATCTTAAAATGAGAGATAAAAATCTTTAAAAAACAAATGAAAGTTTTCATCGCTTTTACCATTTCCTACCCCATTCAAGTGAATTAATGCCATAATACAATTCTGATGGTTAGTCTAGTAATTTACACTTACTAGCTTGTTCCATTACTGCTTTTAATGGTGGCTCAACCCTGGTGAAGAGGGAAGCACATAACTGTTCAAATTGAGCCCTGTGGGAAAATTAAATAAAATTCATCATTTTGGGATATAAAATTCAAGTAGATCTTCTAAACAGGATGAAAAATATCAGACATGATCTGAACATAAAATAAGCCAACACTTCTTAAATTGAAAACATACACGGTACCTGTTCATTTTACTAGAAACATCAAGGTCATTCATGAAACATTCAATGTTCAGTGGAAGATCTGATGCATTTGCACTCATTAGCTTCTTCAGTTTTTCACATTCCTGATATAAACGCAACAAAGCCCGAGAATTTTCTTTCACATTTATCTTATATTTGGTCTTGAACTCCTCACAGAAGTAGTCTACTAAAGCCTCATCAAAGTTCCTGCCACCCAAATATGGATCAAAGGTAGTAGCCAAGACCTGTTTAACCAAAAAACCAGAACTGAATTTTCAGAAATATAAATGCTTTCAAAAAAATAAAAACCAACTTTTAAAAATAAAGTTAAAGGCAAAAAACTTGACAAAAAGGGGTGTCAAACTTGCTATCACTTATACTAATTATCACTTATATTTAGTCAACATACTTACCCATTCTGAATTATCTATTTTGGGTTGCAGATCCATATACCATAATTATAATTAATTCTATTTCTGAATAATTTAGTTATAATTAAAACTTCACTATCTCATATCCATTGATTCTATAACAACACTGAACAGACAGGCCAAAAACCAAGTTTAAGAGAGCAAAGGAACAGTCCTAGCATGAAATCAAAACAAAACAGCCAAGAAAAGCCAATTCAAAGATTAAATCTAAAACAGCACAATTGGTCAATTTTCAGGTCAGGAATTAGGCCTTCTAACTACCATGAAAAAAAAAAAGGCCAAGCCATTTTTATACCATTTTTATAAAAACACAGAACAAAAGAATACATGAAAAAAAACAAAAAATAAAACAGAAGAAAGCGAAGAGAAGAAACAAAAATTAATAATATAATAAACTTGTTGACCAATGAGCCCCAGCTAGTGGATGGATCAAAGAGGAGTAGAAAAGTCACAGAACTCGAACACCATACCTCTTGAAAATGCAGGAGCAAGATATCTAGTCTCTCTCTCCAAGCTAGAGGACACAAATGACTACTTACACTAGTCACTTAAAAAATAGAAACCCCACCGTTGGTGTGGCTCCTCAGGTTTTTTTCACAAGTATGTGTGATGGAACAATAGTAAACCCCACAGAAAGTTGTAAACATAATGTGACTGGGTTATCAGCCCACAGACTAGTACAGAGAATTCATGGATCAACTTCTTGCTAGGACCAGTACCACACAAAATTAACTGCAAAACTATGTTGGTATGTGATTAGTGCAAACATGCATCCTTCTGGATAGAAGGGCCACAGATATAGCTACTCAAAGATATCTACTAAAAAGGAAGGGAGGAAAATATTCTTAAGTTAAAATTCAAGACTAAACAACAGATTAAACCAATTTACAGAAAACTATCATATATTCATTATAAGTCATTACCCTTGTGCTTTCTGATTACAAGGATGTTACTATAAACTGTGAGACAAAAGGCTCTAAAAGGTCTGTTGGATAGTATTTCATCTTCTAAGTAACTTCTACATTATGTGACTGATGATGAAAGACAAGATGATAAGATGACCAATGTAAAAATGAATGTAAAATCAAATACAGACTATAAGATAAGCACACAGAACTAAACGATGCCACATTCTAGAAAATTATAATTAGAACTCCTGGATAAGGAAAGTTTATAAAACAAAGAGAATCATTTTAGAAAATGTTTCCTAAATATATTTATGGATAGTAATGTACTTAATGCTCCCTGTAGGTGACTTAACACCTTGACAATAAAAATAGCTAATACATATTACAGTATCTATTATAAGGCATTCCAAGCATTTATCATACATTAAAACTAATTTTTCCTCAAAAATTATGAGGTAATTACTGATAGTATCTTCAGGTGGCAAACCTGAGATTTAAAGAGAGTATGTAACTTGCTCAAGGTCACAGTTTTTAAGTGGCCGAGCCAGGATTTAAACCCAGGCACTAAGGTTCTCTATATTGTCTTACATGCTCTCTTAACCATTAAACTTACATATAGCAAATCATTTATTTACTTACTTTAAGTTTTCCTTTGTTAAAAGCACAAACGGAGACCTGGTAGGCAGAATGTCCCATATCAATAAATACTACATTTCTTGGTTTCTCATCCAGTGGGGGAAGATCCTGCTTATAAATTCCATATGCTAGTGCAACTGTGTAAGAACAAAGAAATTACATTAGTATCAGGATAGCAATCACTTGGAAAACAAAAGATAAGTCCTTTTGATACTGCACTTTAATAGAGAGTAATATAAATTATATTCATTTCAAAGTAAATTAACTTTTTATAATTTGGTTACTGTTTTTATTTTTCCTTTAGAATCATTTGTTATAGTTAATTCTTACAGCAAATTTAAGACATATTTAACTTGTAGCAAAATACTGTACTACAAAACTAAAGGTTAAAAGAGCCAGTACACAGTAAGTTTTAAAAAGATAAATGCTTTATATTAAAACAAAAATAACCGGAACAGTATTTTTTCTGACAGTGATTTTCAAACTACAAAGTGCTCACCTGCAGTAGTTTCATTCATCAACCTTAAACAATTTAAACCTGCAACCTGGGCTGCAGCCATCACAGATCTTCTCTCAGCATCAGTGAAAAAGCTAGGAATCTGGTATTTTAAAATAGTAATTAAAATATATTAGTTTGATGTAATAGACTTTAAACATTTCGTCAGCTAAAAATGTAAAATAACTGCTCTAAAACTTGTGTAGGGCTTAAGGCAAAGAATGGTGTTCTAATTAAATAAACAAGAAAAAAAATACTAGTTTTTTTCTTTTTTGGCAATTTCTCTACCATAAAGTGTTGACCTAAGTTTGAACACAAATTTAAAGCAATTAATAAGATGACATTATACTTCAAGATTTCCAAAATATGTTCATCTAAATCCTTCTTGTGTTGGTTCTGCTCTATGGAAAAAAAAAATGTTTGTTCATCTTTAATAATGAAAAATTGAAAGCCCAAGACTGTTAAAATGAGAATAAATATATCTTGGTATTTCCATATAATGGAATACTATGTGGCTGTTAGAATCAGGCAGATCTGAATGGTCATGGAAGAGTATCTATACTGATCAGAAAAAAGGACATGTGTAGCATGATTTTTGTGTAGGTATATGTTACCTAGGAGAATATAAAACCCAAAGGTTTGCAGTGCCTATCATCTCAAAGGGAAGGGGTACCTATATTGCAGGGGACTTACGAAGAGCACGTACTTCTTTTAAAATCACCAAAAACCACTATATGTTTAATTAATGTTAATTAAACAAAGATTTTATTAAAAGATAACTGAAACTTTTAAGATTTACATATATTTAGTTCTGTCAAACTTTGTGTCTACAGACAGATTTCTGAGAAACTCATTAAGTAGGAATACCTGGGTGGCTCAGTTGGTTAAGCATCTGACTTAGGCTCAAGTCATGATCTCAGGGTCCTGGGACAGAGCTCTGAGGTGGGCTCCACACTCAGCAGGGAGTCAGCTCTTCCCTTCTCCCTCCCCCTGCATGTGTGCATGTGTACTACATGCTCTCTCAAATAAATAAATCTTTAAAAAAAAAAGCTAATTAAGTACATTCATGTACAAAATGACTTGAAGCTCTTCCAATTTTAAGTTGTCTCCAATTTTATTGCTTTTTGAAGTCAGAAATTTCATTTAACAGATACTAATAACAGGAAAAGAACTTGAATTTTGATAAATTGTTTATCCTGATTTTGCTATTATCCTTCTGACAAAAATCCAAATTCTAATATAGATTTCATTTAATACTCATTGAGCACTTATGTACCAGGTACTTTTCTAACCACTTAGGGATATAACAGTGCATAAAACAGAGAAAATACTTCCCCTTATATAGCTCACAATGTGTCTATCATACTAACTACAAAGTAAATAATGGCCAAAATGTTCATCATGCTCTCTTCTGACATTAACTTTTTTTTTTTTAAACTGGTGTAAAGTTTTTTTTTTTTTTTTTTTTTTTAATTTCTTTTCAGCCAGTGCTCCATGCAATACGTGCCCTCCCTAATATCTACCACCTGGTTCCCCCAACCTCCCACCCCCCACCCCTTCAAAGCCCTCAGGTTGTTTTTCGGAGTCCATAGTCTCTCATGGTTCACCTCCCCTTCCAATTTCCCTCAACTCCCTTCTCCTCTCCATCTCCCCTTGTCCTCCATGCTATTTGTTATGCTCCACAAATAAGTGAAACCGTATGATAATTGACTCTCTCTGCTTGACTTATTTCACTCAGCATCATCTCTTCCAGTCCCGTCCATGTTGCTACAAAAGTTGGGTATTCATCCTTTCTGATGGAGGCATAATACTCCATAGTGTATATGGACCACATCTTCCTTATCTATTCCTGACATTAACGTCTGATGTGAAATTATTATAAAGTATAGTCAATGAACTTGAATTTAAGATGAACTTTAAAACCAAACCCGCTATGATGTATACTTTCAACTGGTAGTACAAGGGTAGAGTTATAGGCAGAGGCTTGGGAATAAAATACAGGAGTGTGAATTCTGGCTTAAAACTCATTAGCTCTGGGGGCGCCTGGGTGGCTCAGTGGGTTAAAGCCTCTGCCTTCGGCTCAGGTCATGATCTCAGGGTCCTGGGATCGAGTCCCGCATCGGGCTCTCTGCTCGGCAGGGAGCCGCTTCCTCCTCTCTCTCTCTGCCTGCCTCTCTGCCTACTTGTGATCTCTGTCTGTCAAATAAATCAATAAAATCTTTAAAAAAAAAAACAAAAAAACCCAAAAAACTCATTAGCTCTGTTGATTTGGGGCAAGTTATTTAACTTCTCTGTCTGCTTTCTAATCTATAAAACTGGAATTAAAAATATCCTACCTTCATAGGGTGGATTCTGAGGATTAAATGAGTTAGTACTTATGAAATGCCTGCAACATTGCCTGGCCAAAGGTACACTCTAGTATTTGCTATTATTAAATGGTCAGAATAGAAAATATTAAAGCTCTATTATTTTTCTCTCATTCAAAAAATTCTAAATACCTATAATAATCTAATTACTAAATTCCAGTGGAGTTTATAATCCAATTCTATTTTTCTGAGGATAGGAGACTGTTGAAATTAGGTAGAGAGGTTTAATAGTATTAGAAATATACTCACTTTTAAGTGACAACATGTAACTTTAAAAAGTTATCAGTATATAATGGGATCTCAAAAGATAAATGATGAAATGTTCTATGAATCCTTAAAGAAAGACCTTTTCTTTCTGAAAAACATTGCATTCTCTCTTATATGTGGAATCTACAAAAGCTAAATTCATAGAAGCGAGAGAGTAGAGTGGTGGTTACCAGGGGCAAGGAGGTGGGGGAAATGGGGAGATACTGGCCAAAGATTATAAAGTTTCAGTTATGTAGGATGAATAAATTCTAGAAATCTAATGTATAGCATATGGTATCTAGAGTTAGTTATAGTGTATTATATACTGGAAATTTGCTAAGAAAGTAGATCTCAGGTGTTCTTGCCACACACACAAAAATAGTACTTGAGATGGGTATGTTAATTTGCTCAATTGCAGTAATCATTATCATTTCACTATGTATATGTATGTCAAAGGATCATGCTACACACCTTATACCTAAACAACTTTTACTTTAAAGGAGATACAATGGAATTGGGGGGGGTGATAAATATGTTTATAATACTGATAATGATTGATGATGGTTTTGTTTAAGCATATGTCAAAATTTCTGAAACTATAACATGTTAAATATATCCAATTTTTCATTTAAAAAATATTTTTTTCTTTCTGATACAAAATATACAAATATATATAATCTCAAATTCCCAACTGGGAATTTTCAGCTTTGCGATGAAATGTTAAGGTCCCTACAGGTGGGAAGTTAAGAGTGACCAGGAAAGATTCTTAGGAATTACTGGGAGGTACAGCAGTCACTAATCATATACACTGTTTTTTTTTTTTAAGATTCACAGATTATCATAACTGACTTTTTAGGAAACTAACTCAATCCTAAACTTTACCAAATAAGGTGTTTTTTTAAACATAAAAATGGTTTTGTTTTTTTTTTTTACTAATTAAGATCAGAAAGAGTAAAGAAAAGGGAAGAAAAATATTTCAATAAAATGTTAATATACTGGAAGGTGCGATTTGAAAGTAGTGAAGTAAACTTACTGAAATCACACAGTCTGCCACTGGTTTCTTCAAAGCGTTTTCTGAAGTCTCTTTAAGTTTAGCCAGCAGCATTCCAGTAACTTGCTCAATTGCAAAAGGTCTCTCTTCTTCTAGGTACCGCACCTAAAACCAGAAGTTGAGATATTTATTAAGAGTCTTTTATTCAGGGGCACCTGGGTGGCTCAGTGCTTAAGCCTCTGCCTTCGGCTCAGGTCATGATCTCAGGGTCCTGGGATCGAGTCCCACATGGGGCTCTCTGCTCTGCAGGGAGCCTGCTTCCTCCTCTCTCTCTCTCTCTGCCTGCCTCTCTGCCCACTTGTGATCTCTGTCAAATAAATAAAATCTTTAAAAAAAAAAAAGTCTTTTATTCATCTAATATATATTCTGTGAGGATCTACTCTATACATGATAGACAACAGCAAAAAAGACAGTCTTTGCTCAAGGAAGTTATATTCTGAAAAAGATTATTCTACTATTACCACCTCTCATTTCTAAAATTCAAGTGACTTACACATAGTAATATAACCAAATTGTTCCCCAAAATGTCTTCCTGCCTTAAATCTCTCCTTTTCACAAAAGCAATTTTTCAAAAAGATTTTAAGAGAGAGAGTGTGTGTGTGCTAAGCAGGGGGAGAGGGGCAGAAGCAGGCTCCCCACTGAGCAGGAAGCCTGATGAAGGGCTCAATCCCAGGACTCTGAGATCATGACCTGAGTTGAAGGCAGAGGCTTAACGGACTGAGACACCCACATGCCTCTCACAAAAGCAATTTTTAACATTCACTTTCCAGGCATATATTGAACGAGAAAAAGATCAAATAATCCTTCTTTTGAAAGTTAGAACTCTTCTGGATTTAAAATGAAAGATTTAGTCATACAGTTTTAGGAAGAGGAAATTAGAATATCAGGAAAGAAAACTTCTTATTAAAAAAAGATATTTTATCTATTATTCCAAGGTTTCTAGGAATAATCATAAGTTAAATATTAGAGATGTATACATGAAATTTCAAAATTATGTTTTTTAGACCAAATAACCACTTCATCTTATACACAGGTTTAAGAGTAGGTTGCATTTAAGCACACAAAAGGGAACTTTACAATGCTTCTTGATGAAGGAATACTGGAAGATGTGTGCTTTAGATAATTAAGCCCTTTTATAATAACCAATAAATTTATGAGCAATATAAAGTTACCCTGGGACCCATATAATAACTACATTTAGTTTACTGAAGAAAAAGTTATGTCTTACTTCTGTGTCCTTAGTGAACCAAATTTTATTCTGTAACACTAAACTCTGGAAGAGCTTTTCTCAAGCAGCACAACATACGTGTGTGTAAGTGTATATATGTATATTTATGTGGCCATGTTCATCTCTATGAAGTCACTCCAGTTTATGGCTAAATACTCCACTGTATAGGTACCACAATTCATTTAACCACTCATCAGATGATGAATACTTGGACTGTTCCACTTTATGGCTATTATGAACAATGCTATCATGAAAATCAGGTACACGTTTTTGTGTGCACACATCATTCAATTCTCTGGTCTATATAACGAAGAGGGAATCTGCTGGGTCATATGGTAACTTTGTTTTAAGGTAAAAAACACAAATGCTACCATGTTTTTGTTAACCAATCTATAACTTACCATCTCAGGATGTAGAATTAAAAATCAAGAATCCATCTCTTATTTGGAAGTAGAGTTTGCTTTAATATAACAATTAATATACTTATGCAGTCTATTTTTCTAAATCACTTATGCCTCTGCCTTTATTGCTTAAATACTGTTCACTTCTAAAAGTTCTTCAAATAATTTTTTCTTTTTTTTTTTTTTTAAGATTTTATTTATTTGACAGAGATCACAAGTAGGCAGAGCGGCAGGCAGAGAGAGAGAGGAAGGGAAGCAGGCTCCCCGTTGAGCAGAGAGCCCAATGCGGGGTTCGATCCCAGGACTCTGAGATCATGATCCGAGCCGAAGGCAGAGGCTTTAACCCACTGAGCCACCCAGGCGCCCCTCAAATAATTTTTTCTTGACAATAAAAGTATTGTCTGGATTTAAAAAATTATCTAGGGGCACCTGGGTGGCTTAGTTGCTTGAGTATCTGCCTTCAGCTTAGGTCCTGGTCTCCCGGTCCTGGGATCTAGCCCTGCATTGGGCTTCCAGCTCAGCAAAGACTCCGCTTCTCACTCTCTCTCTCTCTCTCCCTCTTTGCCCCTCCCCACTGCTCATTCTCTCAGATGAATAAAACCTTTAAAAAAATGAAAAAATAAAAATAAGAATTATCCAATTGTAATTATTCTGCACTCACTAA
Organism: Lutra lutra; assembly: GCF_902655055.1. Lineage (NCBI taxonomy): Eukaryota > Metazoa > Chordata > Mammalia > Carnivora > Mustelidae > Lutra > Lutra lutra. Next base: position 126,243,451 of record NC_062279.1, on the reverse strand, counting down.
AGCTTACTACAAAAACTGAATCTTTGTACATACATACTAGGTCTAGTGGAAAAAAACTATAAACAGGCAATATTATATTTGATTTCTTGAATTTAAATACGTTTGTACTCTGAGAAGCTTACCTTAACTCCTGCACTTCCATTAGGCATCTTCTGCAGTTCATAAGGAAGCCTGATCCTTTCCGTTTGCACAATGGGATCATCAAATGATCGCCCGTGAAGCTTTTTGAAGCCATGAATTGTATTTCTTACATTTGTGACTATCTGTTGGCAGTAAACACTTTTATTTATTGATATTTAATGAATGCAAAATCAACATTATGCTAATATTTAAGACCACCAAGTCTCCTTATCCTACACATTTAAGTTTAGAATAATACACAATCATTTGTCTGGCTTCCAGCTGACAGTAAAATTATACAATAAGAATGTATGCATCTTATATATTGCTCCACAAATTCTCTTCCTATCCTAGGAATGTAGACTCAAAATTAATGTTTTCAAAAAAGAAAGAACAAAAATGTAAAACTTTTCGAGTAATACAGTGAAAATCTATCTACAGCTCATCTGTTTGGTTTTCCTTACCTTTTGCTTTAGTGAATTAGTACGTTTGACTTCTCTTTCTTCCACTTTCTTTCCTAAGTTTTTATTGAAACACTCTTCCACATTGCCCCCTTTTTCTTTTCCTCTTAATATCTAGTTCTTTGTGAAACTTCCCATGTAGTGAGAATGAAATTTCTTACGGTTAAGAAGTGCTTCTAGGCTGGTAAATTTAAACTCCTTCCATGTAGCATGACGCAAAGATAAAGTGTCTGAATTTGCAAATGGCTTGTATTTTAGCAAATTAATTTTTTAACTAGAACATCTAGCTCAAACTATACACTAATATTGAGATCTAGTTACTGTCCTCTTAGTTAAAGTCAAACAGATCTTGCTCTTCAGTTACAAGTTACAAGATGAAAGCTACAGGGACGCTGAATTACCACATTGGCCTCTTTAGGAGGAGTAACTTTAGTTTGCATTCTTTATAGCGACTCTGTTATCTATGATACGCTTAGAAGATCACACAGAATATAAGATGTAAACTTTAGTGAAGAAGTCATTTTGGCACAAACTCAACATGTGTTAATGTACAATATGAAAGTGTAGAAGATAACATTTTCATATATAGGCCAATTAGAAGACAACCTTGAGGAAAGTCTTAAGCAAAAATTCCTAGATAATTGAGTCAATTATTCCCATAAAGTCAGGAGGGGAAAAAAGACCTATTAAAGTTATTTTATGACAAAAAGAAGACCCAGGTACACATTAAAATATAAGAAGTAATTGTTAAGGGCTTTTGGTTCAGGGAAATAAAGTCTGAGGAAAATGAACCTCTAACAAAAAACATTAAAAGTAAATGTTCTACTTATAAGCAATTTGGAAGCTTAGAAATATGAACACTTAAGCAGATTCCATGCAAAAGTAGCCACACTGGGTTACTCTGGAAATTAGTTCTTCCATATATCCCACCTTCTTTTACAAAGACATTGCTTACTTGTTGAAGTGTATATTCTAGACAGGATATCTCTTAGAAAAGTGACCATACAGGGGAAAAAGTGATGTTATACACCCTAACTTCACAACTAAATAAGACTTTTAAAAAAATAAAAGATAAGAAATATTTTACAACCCCAAAGCAAAATATATCTATTAAAATACAAAGATATTCGAGTCTGTCAAATTTCTCTCCTTCTCTTTTCTCACTAACAAAGTGGTAGCTTGGTTACCAAGATTCCAATAAATTCTTCCTGTAAGTCAAAACATCTACATTAACAATTTACCTGGCTCTTAGCTGCATTTCCAATGGCTCGAGTTCTTGATCCCAAAGATATACAGGCCCTAAACAAGGGAAAAACACAAAGTTTGTTCCCATGGTATGTTTATATTGATATGCCATTACTCTATCTCTTGTTATGAAAAAAATGAATTAAATGGATTAACATAATGATGTATATTCTTTTTTTTTTTTTTAAGATTTTATTTATTTATTTGACAGAGAGAGATCACAAGTAGATGGAGAGGCAGGCAGAGAGAGAGAGAGAGAGGGAAGCAGGCTCCCCGCTGAGCAGAGAGCCCGACGTGGGACTCGATCCCAGGACCCTGAGATCATGACCCGAGCCAAAGGCAGCGGCTTAACCCAATGAGCCACCCAGGCACCCTAATGATGTATATTCTAAAAATAGGTTAATGAACATCAGAATTTTGCATAGTTTTATTTCATAAGTAATAGAACAGTAGATAAAGTCAGAACATTAGAATTTTTAGAATAAATGTTGCTAATAGCTGGCAATGCTCTGTTGGCTCCCAAAATTGTTTAGTAGGTCTATGACCTACTAAAAAAATTAACTGTGTTTAGTAAGGCCAGGTTGCATGGATCTAAATCCAAGCTCTGTAATCTTGTACAAATTACTTAACCATTATTTGTCTCAGTTTCCCATCCAGAAGATAGTGCTGATAATACCTACTCACAGGTTTGTAAGAGGATTAAATGAGTGAATATGGGTAAATGGTTTGGACACCATGCTATTTTTTTTTATTACTGCATTTAGATATAAATCTGCTTATAAAAGCAATTATAGAGCAACATTTTCATCCAAGTATCATTTCGTGTTATAATTTAAGAAACTGTTTCCATGATTTTAGTTGTAACTAGAGGTACCATTCATTCAACCAATAACTAGGAGCACTATGTGTATACTAGCTACAATCACCGTTGTTGGAGAATTTATAGTCTACAGAAAAAAATCAACATATAGGACTATGAACATATGGACATGAATACTAGTGAAAAAGAATGGTCACTTCTATATGATAAAGCTTAGGAAAAGCAAGTGGAAGAGGTAATTTCTGAATTAAGATCTGAAAGAAGAGAAAAAATTTTAATATGTAAAATGTCCTTTGTCCAAAAGGACATTCTCAGTATGTAGGTATATACCTATTCTCAATACAATAATCAGAGTGATTCTCTTCAAGACTAGGGTCATGAATTTCAGCTGCTGAAACCCTCCAATGGCATCTTGTTTCACAAAGCAAAAGCTTAAGTCTCCTTAACAGCCAATAAAATCCTTCCTGGTCTGGTCCTGGGCTGCTCTACCCTGTAACTTCAATCTAGACACACCAGTCTCTGCTATTTCTAGAATAAGGTAAGCACACTCCTTCCTCAGGGCCTTTGTACATGCTATTCTCTATCTCTGGAACACTTCTAAATATACCCATCCACATGGCTTACAGTCACTTTTTTCATATCTCTGCTCAAATGTCAGTTAGTACCTTTTCTATCTTACATAAACATTTTCTGCTCCTTCCCAACATATAGATCTCCTACTGTTTACCTAATTTTATTTTCCTGCATAATGTATCACCATCTGATACAGTTTATTTACTGACTATCTCCATACCAGGGTATGAACTCCATGAGGGCAGATAGCATGTGCTCCATTCCTTTGATCTGCACTATCCAATATGGTAGCCACTAGCCAGACATGGCTAATAAGATTTAACCAAAATAAAAAAACTTAGTTCCTCAGCATTATTCACATTTCAAGTGCTCAACAGTCAACTTTCAAGGGCTTAACAGCCATATGCGACCAGTGAGTATAGAGAGAACAGATTATACAATACAACAGAAGAGATACACAGTAGAATAGAAAGTTCTACTTGATAGTACTGGCCTTGATCATTATCTGGTAATATAGTAAAAGTACTTATTGAATGAATAGAAAGATGGCTCCTAAGGGTAATGTTTATTTGGAGAGTAGGAAAAATACAACTTAGCTAGTTTCATTTTTATAATATTGGGGTCAGATTACACAGAGCCTCAAATGGCAAGTTATAAATTTGAAATTTATCTCAGTAGGTAAAGTGAATTAAAGGCTTCTGAATAAAGAACAATCGCTGCTTATACAGCAGATGAACTGGAGGAAAGATCCAAGAACAATGCCTTTCTTTTAGTAGGCTCCATACCCAGTGTGGAGCCTAACATGGGGCCTGAACTCAAAAACTAGAGATCAAGACCTGAGCTGAGATCAAGAGTCTTAAGAACATTGCTCTTTTTTTTTTTTTTAAAGATTTTTATTTATTTATTTGACAGACATATCACAAGTAGGCAGAGAGAGAGGGGGGAGAAAGCAGGCTCCCTGCTGAGCCTGATGTGGGGCTCGATCCCAGGACCCTGATATCATGACCTGAGCTGAAGGCAGAGGCTTTAATCCACTGAGCCACCCAGGTGCCCCCAAAACAGTGCTTTTTAAGGGTTGAACAGGATACTGTTACAATGGGAGCCACAGCATTTTCAAGGAGGGCAAGCAGTTAAATTCATCAGTTAACAGTTTTGGTTGAATAATTACTTTACGTCTGGCACTCAGTTACTAAAGATATAGCAAGGGGAAAAAGACATGGTTTTGGCTCTTTTGGAACTTATAGTGCTCACACAAATGAAAGTAAACTAGATGCTACAAGAGAGGGTGTACATGATGCTCGATGAGTAGATAATAGAATTGATCTAGAGGAGGAGTATCAGGAAAGGCTAACCCGAAGAAGCGATGAGATTTTAAAGAGTAAATGATGATGGGGGTGGAATTAAAAGATTTGGGAGAGATCATTTTGACCACTGTGTACTGATGGGAGGAAGGCTAGAAGTTATCAGTAATCTGTATCAGGATGATGCCAGCTGAGAGAGAGAGAGAAGGAATTAAGAGTTATTTAGGAGGTACAACTCAGAGGACTTAGTGACAGACTAGATCTTCACTGTCCAATATGGTAGCCACCAGCCATATGTGATGATTAAGCACATGAAATGTGGCAAGTAGGAATTGAGATGTATTCATTTTAAGTGTGAAACATAATCTGGACTTTGAAAATTTAATATTTAAAAAGAAATATAAAATACCTGATTTTAAAATATGGAAATAAGATTTTGGACATATTGAGCTAAATCAAAAATATCAAAATTAATTTCACCTGTTTCTTATCTTTTTGGTGTAACTACTAAAACATTTATGGATATTGCTAACATTTTTACTGAACAGAGCTGGAATATATAAGAGGAAGAAGCAAGTATCGTGACTAATATCTAGGTTTCCCATTTGCAGAAGAGAGTAGAGTGGTGTCATTTAATGAGACAGAAAACACTGTAAAATGGATGGGTTTGAGATGGACCATTGCAGTGCTCATTGGACATGCTGAGATTGAGATATGTTTGAGACACCCAAGTAGATCTCTTCCAAATAACTCCTTGATCAACATAGTCACTGCTAGAGTAGGTATTTGCATACCTAATATGGTTATTTATGTGGATGGCTGGCATTCTGTCCTAAAGTTCATCAGAGAAAATATGGATTTGCCTTCTTTTAGCTTACTTTATTATAATCTGTCCTTCTCTCTAGTCCATTATTTGGACACAGTTAAGAATACTTTTAATTTTTTAACACTAGGCAACCATCACTTGAGTATATAGAAAATCTTATTCTTTTTTTTTAAAATTTTTTATTATTTATTTATTTATTTGACAGAGAGAGATCACAAGTAGACAGAGAGGCAGGCAGAGAGAAAGAGAGAGAGAGGGAAGCAGGCTCCCTGCCGAGCAGAGAGCACGATGCGGGACTCGATCCCAGGACCCTGAGATCATGACCTGAGCCGAAGGCAGCGGCTTAACCCACTGAGCCACCCAGGCGCCCCGAAAATCTTATTCTTAAGATTGATTCTCAAGAAGTTAACTTTTCTTAGAGCACTGAAGCCAAATAATAGATTCAGCGATCTATTATTAAGTGCTAAATTCTTTGAAACATGCTGCACACACATATCACTTCACAGAGAAAGCTATATAGTTACATTATTCTCTGAAGTTAAAAGTAGACAACTTTTAAAGTTTAAACAATTTAGTGTTACAGCTTGGAAATACCTAGTTTCAATACACAGAAAACCTTCCTTACATAGCTAAAAAAGGGCTTAACACTCCTTCCTTGATTTTCTTTCAAAAAGATTCTGGAATCAAAATACCTAGCATCTCTCAAAACTTTTACCTGACTTTACTAACACAAGGAAACACATTATACCATACCTCCTCAGAGGCTGACATAAAAGTTTTAATAGAAAGGATATTCAATACTTTACCCAAATATATATTGTATAATCCATTTATATCATACTTTCTATACTTTATTTCAACTGCTATTTAGAAATTCCATCTTATACCTAAAAACAAATTTACAATGCATCTTAAATCTCTAATTTCTAATCTGATATTGCCACCACAGTGGTAATCCCAGATTCTCAGAAAATGCCACAAACTTCTAAACAAACAAAACTTCTAAATGTCCTATGTCACTTTTGGTAGATGAGGGGCATAAAAATCAAATGGTAAGTGTTAATTTAAGAAAGTTGTATTTTGCGGCGTCTGGGTGGCTCAGTGAAGCATCCAACTCTTGATTCTGGCTCAGGTCATAATCTCGGGGTTGTGAGATCAAGCACCACTTGGGCTCCACCCTCAGTGGAGAGTCTGCTTGAGATTCTCCCTCTCTACCTCTGACTACCTCCACAGGCATACTATCTCAAATAAATCTTTAAAAAACAAAACTGTATTTGTATTTTCCCTTAAAATTTAAGATTAATTTTCTTTCTCTCTCATAGAGCCTATTTTTATAAAGCCAATCATGATCAGGCTGGAGAAAACACATACTGCCAAAAGACTCTGAGATTTCTCACCTAAGAGGTCAGTACTCTTTAAATTTGTTCACTTTGTCAGTCTCCACGAAGGATTCAAAGCCTCTTGACTGTACCACTTTCATTTTAAAAATAACCCTATTTTAAAAATTGTCAGCTTTCCCTTGCCAGTTTCCATAAAATCAAAATTACTATTTATAGCCTCTTAATGTTGTCAAGTACATACTAAGAAAACAATGGCAGGATGAATAATGATATGAAAGGGCAATCAACTGATTTAAGTCAGGGGGTCATCTCCTGAGATTCCAGAAGCACTCCCCCCATTCCTCACCCCGAGAGTGTCAACCAAAAATGTACCTTCAGATATTGTCAAATGTGCCCTAAGGCGCAAAATTTCCACCTGAGACCACTGTCTTATAGCATCATTTTCCAAATAATGTCCTATGGAATATAATTCTTTGGAGATTCAAATAAGTTGGGAAAAACATTCGGCTTTGGGAGTGTTTCAATGCCTATAAAGCGGATTTGAGAAGCTCTGCAGTAAAGAAAACATATGGTTATTTTTCAAGGTTAACTATCTCGAAAAAATTGCCCCAGAAGGAAGTGGGGGAGGAATGTTCTCCAAAAGACTTCTGATTGCCATTTGCTTTCTAGCTTGCCACGTAGAAAAATAACCAATTTTTTTTTTTTTAAAGATCTGAGAGAGGGGGAGAGAGCACAAGCATGTATGCCTACGCACGGAGGGGTGGGGCAGAGAGGGAATCCTCAAGCAGACTCCCAGCTGAGAGTGGAGTTGACTGGGGCAGGGGTATTCTGTCCCAGGACCCTGAGGTCATGACCTAAGCTAAAATCAAGAGTTGGCCACTTAACCTACTGACCCACCCAGGTGTCCCCAAAAGAAAGACATCTTTTAGGCATACATGATTTTAGTAATAACAAAAACTTTCCGGTCCTTCAGTATGGACAATGGATAAAACTTTTTAACATATAAAAAATAAAAATTTCTTTTATGAGTTTCAAAATGCTTTTAATAAATGTGCCTAATTCATAAACAAACTGGTTCACAACTTGAAGCTATTAACAGAAATCACACACAGTTGAACCCTGAACAGTGAGGGAGTTAGGGGTGCTGAATCCCTATACAGTAGAAAATCCATGTATAGGGGCGCCTGGGTGGCTCAGTGGGTTAAGCCTCTGCCTTCAGCTCAGGTCATGGTCTCAGAGTCCTGGGATCGAGTCCCGTGTCAGGCTCTCTGTTCAGCAGGGAGCCTGCTTCACCCTCTCTCTGCCTGCTTCTCTACCTACTTGTGATCTCTCTCTGTCAAATAAATAAAACAAAAACAAAAACAAAAACAAAAACAAAAAAAAAAGAAAATCCATGTATAATTTTTAACTCACACACAACTACTAATAGTCTACTGCTGACCAGAAGCCTTAATGGTAACAGTTAACACATATTTTGTGTTGTATTATACACTGTGTTCTTATATTAAGCTAGAGAAAAAGAAACATTAAGAAAATTATAAGAGAAAATATATTCACAGTAGTGTACTGTATTTATCAAAACAAAACAAAAAGTCTACCTATAAACAGACCTCCACAGTTCAAACCCATATTGTTCAAGGGTCAACTATAATTACATAGACATACTTTATAAAAGCTGATTAGTTACATTAAATTAGATGTATTTAACTATTAGATACATTATTTTAAAAGCTGATTATCTTAAAATCCAAAGGTCAAATTCCAATAGCAATGTGCCATAATTTTAAAGCTCTTTTGATTATGACTGACTAGATAAGGGGTTTGCAAATTACTATTTGCCACCTATTTTTGTAAATAAAGCTTTATTGGAACACAGCTATGCTGATTAATTTGTATTGTAGTGACTATATACGAAAGACTACCATAGCATGCTAAATACCTTAAACTCACAATAGTATGTCATTTGTACTTATAGTTCCTTGCCTTTTAGAAACTTTTCAGAATTCCTCATCCACAAATTCAAGGCAATAAAGATTTTACCATAGAAAATATTCACACTAAAAGATTTTATAGTCCTAGCTTTGGCCTTGCTAATGTGTGAGCCATCTGTCTTTACATTCTACTTAGCACAATTAAAAATACAAACAAAAAAAAAAACAAAGATACTCACTGAATTTTTGTTTTTGTCGATGGCAAAATAATAATTTGAAACATTCACTAATAGTGCACTTATCAATGGATGTACAGCCATTTATTTTTTATTTTTTTAAAGATTTTATTTATCTGACAGAGATCACAAACAGGCAGAGAGGCAGGCAGAGAGAGAGAGAAGGGAAGCAAGTTCCCCGCCAACAGAGAGCCTGACTCGGGGCTCGATCCCAGGATCCTGAGATCATGACCTGAGCTGAAGGCAGAGGCTTTAACCCACTGAGCCACCCAGGCACCCCGTACAGCCATTTAAATAAACAAGGTAAATTAGGTCAGAATGGCTAAAATCAACAAATCAACCAAGAGGTGCTGGCAAGGATGTGGAAAGGGGGAACCTTCCTGCACTGCTGGTGGGAATGCAAACTGGTGCAGCCATAGTGGAAAACAGTAGAGAGGTTCCTCTAAAAGTTAAAAATAGAACTACCCTATGATCCAGCAATTGCACTACAAGGTATTTACCCAAAGGAGCTTGAGAGTATTATGCTAAGTGAAGTAAGTCAGAGGAAGATAAGTACTGTATGATTTCACTCAGATGTGTAATTTAAGAAACAAAACAAACCAGCATAGGCTAAAAAAAAGAGAGGCACACCAAGAAACAGATTCTGAATTACAGAGAACTGATGGTTACCAGAGGTGAGGTGGGTGGGGGGATGGGTGAAACAGGTGATGGGGATTAAGGAATGCACTTGTGATGAGCACTGAGTGCTGTATGAAAGTGCTGAATCACTAAATTGTACACCTGAAATTAATATTTCACTGTGTTAACTGAAATTTTAAAACTTAAAAAAAAAAATTAAAAATGAGGTAAATTAGAACTATACACACGAGTTTTAGATGTTCAAAATGTATTTTGAGAAAAAGTTGCAAAATACATACCATGTAATTCTACTTTCATTAAAAAACGCACAGAAAAACATACCAGTTATATACACATACACTTGTATAAAACTAAAAGCATACATACTAAAGTTTATTAGGTGGCTGGGAAGGGCTGGAGATTTACTTTCTCGGATGTATTTAAAATATTTTAAATCAAAGTTAACATAAGCTCATAGTAAGATATACAAAGCCAATTCATATGATACAAAGAATATTTAAATGTTAAAGCCTCCCCTTCCCCCCACCTCCCCAACAGCTATCACCAAGAAAAGTTCTCCTCCTACCCAACTATAGCTACTATTAACTTCTGGAGTTTGGCATTTCCTATGTATAAAAATGTTTATTTTTAATAACCCAAAGTAAGTGATTTCTATCTGTATGCACTGAAGAGGACAGCTAAAAGTAAGGTAAAAACAGTATATTCCCATATTTCCAAATTATTCATGCACTGGTAAAGAAACAGAGAAAAATGAGGACAGGAAACCAGAGAACTGAAAATTCAGTCTGATCATACAGAATTTTGAAAAATACACCTAACAAAAATGTCTTGAAATACTTTCATTTTAAAAAACTCCATTTTCCTTATTGTAAATTATGTTCATAAAAATTCAAAACCTTACACGTTATGTGGTAAAAGCACATCCTCCATAATTCTACCCACAAGAAATATGCAGTTTGTAGTTTACAATCTTCCACACTGCTTTCCTCCATATACTTATAACCTATTGTGTTGCTATGCATTTTAATGAATTTGTTAAACAAAATAAGATTTTTTACATGTTCTTAAAATAACTTAAAAGCATTTTAAAACAGTTCTTAGAAACTAGTCAAAACCAGGTGAATTTATTGATACTAGAGCAAAGATGCTTCTCAGACAGATAATTTGTTCCTTTGATTGTTGTGTCCCCATTAACCTAATATGGATATACCATCCTTATACCAATGGATAATGGAAGGACTTTGGGGTTCTGGGGGTAAAAGAGGCCTGAAACTGAATCAGTTTCATCGCTTACAAGTTCGTGGCCAAAACAGTTAAGTTTGCTTTAGGGTTATGCAAAAAGCTAGTATTACCAAACTCACAGAATTGATATAATGCATATGACAATAGAAGCACAACACTTGTCACATACCAATCACTATTATCAACAAAAGTTTTATTTTAGCTGATCACATGCCTTAGTCTAATATTGAATGAAGGTTCTTGGCTACAGTTTTCTTTTCCCATGAAACTAATCACTTTGATATAATTAAGTCTGGGATGGAAATTCCAATCCCCCACATCTATGCTTAATTGAATACAAACATCCCAAAATGTGCATATTCAGTTATTCTACTTCTAAGAATTAATTTGAAAGAATTATAAGGGTCAAAAATTCAGTCACAAAGATAGTTATTGCAGTATGGCTTATAAAAAAATATATAAACAACTTCACTGTCCAAAAAGGGATGGAATTAAAGAAAGGATTATACAAAAACACTGAAACTAATGCTATAGAAGTATGTATTACATAAAAGTTACCAAACAGGATATAAGTGCAAAAAGTATAATCGATCCTTGAAACACAGAGAAAACCATCTGGAAGTTTTATTTCTGGGCGGAGAAATTAAATTTTTCCTTTAATCTTTTAATGTGTCTACCTCTCTACAATGAACATGTACTATTTGTGAAACAATTGCTTTAAATAAGAAAATGTTCTGAAATTAATTTTCCCCTTCAACTTATGCATGTTAATTTCCTTCCCCCTCTTCAATTTATGCATGGGAGAAGAGCAGCCAGTAGGCCCTCCAACTTTACACAAGGCCAAAACTTAAGCAATTATCTTTTCCATTAAACTGCCCTTGGTTGGGGCACCTGGGTGGCTCAGTTGGTTGAGCAACTGCCTTCGGCTCAGGTCATGGTCCTGGAGTCCTGGGATCGAGTCCCGCATCGGAATCCCTGCTTGGCAGGGAGTCTGAGTTTCCCGCTGATCTCTCTCCTCTCATGCTTGCTCGCTCTCTCTCTCTCAAATAAATAAATAAAATCATTAAAAAAATTTTTTTTATTAAAAAAAAAAACAAAAACAAAAAACTGTCCTTGGTTTATTCACCAGACCTTCCCATGTATAATTATGTTAAAGAATGAAAAAAATGTTAAAAAGCATAAATGCCAAAACGAACTAAATGGAACATTTCCTTCTTCTTTCCACAAGGTCCTTTTGTAATGTATTTGGAAACATCTATGTCTTATTACCTTGGTGTCAGTGACTGGAACAGGGGAAAAAAGTTTTTGAAAGCTAGTTTATATCATTAAATACTGTGATATATTAGAAAATATACAGGTTCTCCAATAGTTATGCTTTTTGCAAGATAACATATTCAATAAACAAAGGTCCAGGGACCTGGAAAAGATATGTTTTCACTCAATAATTTAAGTTCCACAGAGTAAATATAGTGTAAGAATAGACTACAGTGAAGTATTAGTTCAGTAACAATAAAAGATCCTGAGGTACACAGTACACAGCCATGAAAAGAGGGGCAGGGTTGCTAACACAAGCTAAGAATACTTCCACCTTAGTAATTTTCTAGTTTGGACTAGGTTCACTAAATCTAGGTATTAGTGACTCTTACACACAGATCAGAAATATATTAGATCTCAGCCATGTAGAATTAGCCAATGTTAGTGTCTAAGAAACATGAAAATGAGCAGTCTAATTTTTAAAGAATTAAGTCTGGCCTGGTTCTTTAAAGAGTCAATGGACTCGCTAATAAGACTTCTGAGCCGGAAATGCAGCATCTGTCTTACAGTTCTGGTTTGTGATCTTTTAGGATAAGACTTTAACGATTAGAGGAATATCCATGCTACCCCTCACTTTTTCTCCATGGTCTTAAGTCCCTGAGGCCAGAGACTGCCCCCCATTAACCTCTACTCTGTTGAAAGAGGACAATGGAATTTACTGCTTCTTTTCTGGCAGCCTCTATCTGTTGTGGCTTAAAACAAGATCTTGCAGACATAAAGTCATGAAACAGTTCACAATTTCTGCTTAAGCCTCTCATTGTGCATAAAGGCTGGAAAAAGACATAAAAGGAAGCAAAAGTTGTAACAGTACTATGAGGATTAACTGATCTACGCTCATACCTGAGAATTTAAACATGTAAAATTTCAACAGAATATGATGTATATATCTAGAAAAAAGTGATATAAAACCTTCCAGAATATTCTTTGAAAGAAACCAAAGCACAGACTGCTTCAAGTCAGCTACTCTTCAACATCTTGACATATTTTTAAATTATTCATACAATCATAGTAATTTTATCATTTAGCTTAAGAGGGATCTTAAAATTAGTCTCATATTTACATATTTCGGGTCATCTTAAAGCATCAAATCAAGATGTTTAGTTACTTTTCCACAGAAAGGAAGACATGAACAGTTGGTTTGTTCACAAAATTACCAGTAACAGGAACTGACAATAAAAGGCTAATTTTTCATAGACATGTCTTAATTACTCTTTGTCTAATTATTCTTTGCCAACAAACATTCGCAAACCAGAGAAACAATGGAACGTGTAGAAACATGTTTCCGTGACATAACGCCACTCCTAAATCTTTCATTAAGTGTTCATAAACGAATCACTCTACGATCCTGTTTATACAGGACACCCGCCTCTGATTCTTCTATAATTCACTCTGTAGAAATTCGCTTTGGATAGGTTCTGGCTGCATCGCTTTCCATTCATGGACATACATTACCAATACAATTCAGGAGGCCAACAACTCCCATCCCGGATTCCCTATTAATGAATCATCAATATACGCCACTGGAAACCAGTCCAATTCCCACGAATTTTCAAGGACACGGGGTAAAACCCCGAACACCTCAACAACTTAGCAAAAAAAGGGGGGGGGGCGGGCTTTCTGGGCCAGATGAACCTGCAACTCATCTTCTGATGTGTGCAGCCTAAGCTTTCTTTTTCTTACTTTTCTGAAAAGCCGTCACGCAGAGAGATGGGGAAAGGAGGAAGGGCAGAATGAAGAATTCTTTGCTCAGCTAATGGGAGATACGCGCCCGCGGCCGGTAATCCCCAGCAAGCCCCGCTAGAGGTAACCAGACATCTTTTCATAGATTTGTTCAGGATATCGAGGAGGTTCTGCACCACCCCACCCCACTCCCCCGGAAAACTAAAGCAGGCCCGCTGGGGAACAGAGGCAGGGTGGGGATGTGGGCGTGAGAGGGTACAGAAAGGAGATGCGCCAACTATTAGAGTGAAGTCCCTTGTCCTTTAAGGAAAAGCAGCTTTGCAGTGCGATGAAGTCCGACTCCCACCTGGGCCCGCCAACCAGCGGTCTCCAGGGATTGCAGTTGATGGACTGCACCTGTCATCACAAGGTTCGGCGCGCAGCAGCAGCAGCCAGCAGGCGGGACCCATGCAGGGTCGGGAGGAAACGTTTGTTAGGGTCGGGAGGAAACGTTTGTTAGGATCGGGGTTACGATCAAGCCAAGGCACTTACGGGGTACACCTGTCGCTGTACTCATTGGCGATGGTCTCGATGCCGCCACTCCTTGCTACAGCGATGTAGCAGTTGAGAAAGCCGAGGTCAATGCCAACCACAGACATCCCGCCGCCGAATCGTCGGGGAGCTGGTGCTGAAGCCTCCCGTGTGGGAACAGCGTCCTTTTCTGAGCTGTTGCTCCAAGAATTGGGAGTCCTACGAGAAGCAGAGGAGAAATGACCCGAAGTCGCTACGCGTTAAATCTAGGGCAGCGCGTCCGGGACCAGAGGAGGAGAGAGGCCTCCCTCGCCGCAGGCTCCGCCGCCTCGGTCTCTCTTCACTGCGGTTCGACCGCCTCCAACCGGCAGTTACAGAGGTCTGCGCCTGCGCGTTCGGCCGCCGGGGAGGTGCGCGAGCGGCCGCTCTGCACCCGAGGCTGCTCCTCGCCTCCACTTCGGCCGCTTCCGTCAGTACTCGGGCAACGGCTGCCCGAGAAGCCGAGGGTTCGAGAAAGATCTGGAAAATGGAGGCGGCCGAGCCAGCCTAGGGTGGGAGGGAGAAGGCGGAGCGGGGAGGATCAGGGAGGAGAGGACGCAAAGCAAAGGGAGTTTGCTCGCCATCGCGCGGCCGCTCGGAGAGCTGCGACTGGGTTAGGTGAGAGGCAGCCGGCCGACCCCGCGCGTTGCCAGAGTGTTTTGAAGCACCGCTTTTGGGTTGTTTGTGGCAACCACAGGCACGCCTTTTACAGCTGGATACAGCCTAGGCTTGCTCGAAGTGGGACGCGCAGGCCGGCAAAGGCTGGCCTGCACCGCCTCTCTTTCCCGACGAAGTGCCCCCCGCAGCCAGGGAACCCACCGGCCGGCCTCGCCGCCCCGAGGGGCCCATGTGCTGGCAGCCGGAGCGCTCGAAGTCTGACCGCGAGGTCCTGCCGCCCGCCCGCCCGCCGCGCCCAGCTCTGTGAGGTGGCGCCCATTGTGCCGCATGGCGGCAGCCTCGCCTCTTCTGCAGGGGCGCCGCCGCTCGCAGGGAAAGGAGTCCTTTTCATTTCAGTTCCCGCAGTTTCTTGTGTGAAAGCCCCTGAACAAATTTTAGGGGTTTGTTTTTCCTTATCAGGGCCTGAAATGGCAAAAACCAAACTTCTACCAGGAAACAAGAGCACACTAACAACTTGACCTTCCTGTAACTTCCTTTAAACCATTATAAAGATGCAGTCTCCACTAACCCTTAACCTCTGAAAACCAGTTTCACAGAAAGCTGACCTTAAAATAAGTCTGACACTGTGATACCAGGCAAGACAGTGCATTGCCTCCAGACTCTGCCCTTTGGTCCGTAGAAAAGGAGCCTAGTGTCGCCCCGCTGTCTGCCTTCATTTGATCTGCATCATTGTCTAGCCGAAATTTAATCAAATTATAGTTTACACTTACAAAGTTTGGCTGTCTTGTTTCTCCTCGTTCACTTCCTGTGTTTCCTGTTCCTTCTCACCCAATTCTTTATGTGTTCCGTGTTTCCTATTTGTTTCCGTCTTGAAATTGATTTTTTTACTACTCTCATCGTTCCTACTTGTTCTCTTCTTTAAAAAACTTAGACTTTTTACTACTATCAATGCAGTAACAGCAGCAGCAGCAAGTGTGGCTACAGCTCCTGCAGCTGTTGCTATGAGTAACATGAAATCCATTTTCAAGGGTAATACTAAGGAGACTGGAATGTATGGTATTGTTTTGACTCCAGTCTTTCTATATTAAAGAATCCCATCTCTCTCCCGTGTCAGGAGCACACAGGAAGACAGGAAGCTCCTGACTGACGCTGGCCGGTCCTCTTGGATGTGGCTAGACTGGGTGGGGGGGCCTCCCAGCAGGCAGTGCGTGAGCAGAGCAGGGATTGGGTACTGCCACCCCCAACAGAACCCTGGGCCCCCAGTCCTACTGGGCATCTCATGGCCTCTCGCTTTCCTCCCCAGATGCCTCTTCAGCTAGCATCCTTTTGAACCCGCCACCATCTAGATTTTTTCCAGAATTATCCTGAAACTCTCCTACGACCATTTATTTATCCATGCTTTCTGTCTGTAGAATTTGAGGGCATGAGGATGATTCATCTGTTAAAGAACACTTAAAACATTAGAGTAAAAAGAAACGGTTGAGGTTAGGAGCAAGGGGATATCACCACATTCTTTACATAACTGGGGAGGAAATCACAGAATCTAGTGGCTAAAAGCATGACAAGCTTTGGGGTCACATAGACCTGGGTTGTAGTCCCAGGCTCACTTAACAGTATTAGGACCTTTGCCAAATTACCTAATTCACCAAGTCCTAGGTTCAAAATCTGTTAAAATGATGACAAATAAACCTACTATGCTCTTTTTATGATTAAATAATGTAAGTGTAACAATAGTGCCTTGCTGGCACTGAAAATGCAAAAAAAAAAATGGTAGTTATGACTGTCGCTAGAATATGGGAATTATACTGCTTTATTTACACTGAACCATGTATACAGCAGCCATGCTGTACTCTCATAAATTCTAACATTTGTAGAGTTTCTTTAATTTCCTGTGTATAGAAACACAGGAAACAACTATTTTTTTCTTCATTTTTAATCCTTCTTGTTTTTTCTTATGTTGCCTAAACTCTCTGATGTTGAATATGAGCAGTAATGATGAGCATCTTTGTCTTGTGACTAATGTTAAGTACTTGTACTTATGATGAAAAAAATTAAAATTATCCTCTTTTCCTAGTTGCTAAGTTTTTCTCATCTGTGGACATTGAAACAACAAATGTTATTTATCTATTGGTATGACATTTTTCTTCTCCCTTAATTTGTTAATGTGGTGAATATTAATACATTTTTCTAATATCCTTGTGTTCCTGGGACAAACCAGTTAGACCATGACATTCTGATTATTTTTAGACATATTGGATTTGGGTTATGATTATTTTATTTAGAATGTTTACATTTATAAGTAAGATTAAGTTTTCCTTTCTTTACTCATCTTGTGGATATCAGGATTATATTAGCCTCATAGAACTTGAGAGGTTTCCTCTCTTTTTTCTTTTCTCTGGCAAAGTTTTGGTAAAATAAGGCTGTAAACATCTTGACCTGGAATTTAGGAGATTTATGGCCACCGGTTAAGTTTCTTTAGTGGTAGTCTATGTTTTCTATTATTTCTTGAATCAATATTTATATTTTTATTGATAATTTACTATTTCATCTAAGTTTTCACATTTGTTGGCATAAAGTTGATTATTCACTTGTGAGTTTTGAAACTTTCTTCTGTAGTTATATATCCACTTTTTCATTCTTTTTTTTTTAAAGATTTTATTTATTTATTTGACAGAGAGAGATCACAAGTAGATGGAGAGGCAGGCAGAGAGAGAGAGAGAGAGAGGGAAGCAGGCACCCTGCTGAGCAGAGAGCCCGATGCGGGACTCGATCCCAGGACCCTGAGATCATGACCTGAGCCGAAGGCAGCGGCTTAATCCACTGAGCCACCCAGGCGCCCCACACTTTTTCATTCTTAATATTGTTTATTTGAATCTTTTCTTCTTGGTTCTTTTTTCTGCTCTTTCGTCTTTCATCTGCTCTTTATTATCTCCTTCTATATTTTTTAAGTTTACTTTGTTTTTTTCCGATGTCATGAGTTTAACACTTACAGCATTAGTTTTCAGTCCTTCTTGTTTTCTAATAGGTATATTTGTAGCCATAAATTTCCTTCTGGATACCACTTTGGCTGAATCTCTATCTGAATTTTCGAACAACTGAGAAGAGTAGGCAATGGAGATTAAAAAAAAATCAATATTATTACTGATAAAACTGGTATTACAGAAATGCATGTGTCTTATAGGCTTATAATTACTGTACCCCAGAATTAAGCAGACTTACCTAGTTATAATAAAACACAAAGCTCCACACTGAGGCCTGTCCCTGAAAAAATCCAAGACAGAATGGATCAGAATGTATGTAGGCGCTCAAGAGAAGTGAGAACGAGGCTTAATTATTCCCAAACTCATCAAGTTAAGTCACTTTCCCCACCAAAAAGTGTTTTAGCCAGTGCTTATTTAGGTTTGCCAATTTGTCCTTTGCTTACTGCATCCCATTCCTTCCTTCTGGGTTTTTTATTTCGGTAATTTTTTAAAAGATAATATTCATTTATTTGAGAGAGAAAGAGAGAGTGAGAGAGAGAAAGAACACAGGGAGAGGGATAAGCAGGCTCCCCACTGAGCAGGGTGCCGAATGTGGGATGAAATCCCAGGATCCCGGGATCATACCCCAAACAGAAGGTAGACTCCCAACCAGCTGAGCCACCCAGGTACCTCTCACTAATTATTTAAATAAAGTCCTCTAAGTGAACTGGTTTGTTGTTCTCTGAAAAGAAAAAATTTCTTTTCCCTAATTTTTGAATAATAATTTAGCCATGTGTAGAATTCTTGATAGTTAGTTACTTTCCCGAAACAGTTAACAAAACCAAAAGACAACTGACAGAATGGGAGAAGATATTTGCAAACGACATATCAGATAAAGGGCTAGTATCCAAAATCTATAAAGAACTTAGCAAACTCAATACCCAAAGAACAAATAATTCAATCAAGAAATGGGCAGAGGACATGAACAGACATTTCTGCTAAGAAGACATCCAGATGGCCAACAGACACATGAAAAAGTGCTCCACGTCACTCGGCATCAGGGGAATACAAATCAAAACCACAATGAGATACCACCTCTCACCAGTCACAGTGGCTAAAATTAACAAGTCAGGAAATGACAGATGCTGGTGAGGATGCGGAGAAAGGGGAACCCTCCTACACCGTTAGTGGGAATGCAAGCTGGTGCAACCACTCTGGAAAACAGCGTGGAGGTTCCTCAAAGAGTTGACAATAGAGCTACCCTATGACCCAGCAATTGCACTACTAGGTATTTACCCTAAAGATACAAAGTAGTGATCCGAAGGGGCACGTGCACCCCAATGTTTATAGCAGCAATGTCCACAATAGCCAAATTATGGAAAGAACCTAGATGTCCATCAACAGATGAATGGATAAAGAAGATGTGGTATATATATACAAAGAAATACTATGCAGCCATCAAAATAAATGAAATCTTGCCATTTGCGATGACATGGATGGAACTAGAGGGTATTATGCTTAGTGAAATAAGTCAATCAGAGAAAGATAATTATCATATAATCTCTTTGATATGAGGAAGTTGAGAGGCAACGTGGGAGGTTTGGGAGGTAGGAAAAGAATAAATGAAACAAGATGGGATCAGGAGGGAGACAAACTATAAGACATTCAATCTCATAAAACAAACTGAGGGTTGCTGGGGGGGTTAGGGGGGTAGGGAGAGGCTGGTGGGGTTATGGACATTGGGGAAAGTATGTGCTATGGTGAATGCTGTAAGGTGTGTAAACCTGGCGATTCACAGACCTATACCACTGGCACTAATAATACATTATATGTGAATAAAAAAATAAAAAATTATAGGGGGTGCCTGGGTGGCTCAGTGGGTTAAAGCCTCTGCCTTCAGCTCGGGTCATGATCCCAGGGTCCTCGGATCGAGCCCTGCATTGGGCTCTCTGCTCAGCAGAGAAGCTCTGCTTCCTCCTCTCTCTCTTTCTGCCTGCCTCTCTGCCTACTTGTGATCTCTGTCAAACAAATAAATAAAATCTTAAAAAAAACCGTAAAAAAATAAAAATAAAAAATTATAAAAAAAATTAGTTACCTTCCCTTATCTTTGGGCTTCCATTACTATTGAGACTAAATATTGTTCCTTTGAAAGTCATGAGTTTGTCTTTCTTTTTTCTTTGATATTTTGTAGCCTAATTATGTTGTGTCTAGGTGTGGATTTCTAAAAATTTATTCTGAGATTTTTGTTAACCTGAGGATGAATGGTTTTTTGTTTTTGGTTTTTGGTTTTTGGGAGGGTTGGTACTGCAGAAGTCTCAGATATTCCTTTGATTATTGCTTCTCACCCCTTCTTTTCAGTTTCTTTTGGATCTCCTGTTAGAATATATAGGTCTCTTTATTCTAACCTCTGTGATTCTTAGCCTCTTTTTGTTATCTATTTTTAATTTCAAGCACTCTGCTATTTTTAGATGTTTATTTTCAAACTTGTCTGTTCTTTCATACTGTACTGTCTTATTTCTCCTCCTTTAAAAAGATCTATTGTTTTAAATGTCCTAATTTTATAGTCTCTTATCACCTTTTTAGTTCTTGAGGGCTAATTCTGATTGTCTTATCTACCAACTCTGCCACAATGTACTTTCTCACTTCCTCATAAGATTTAAATATTTGGCCATAAATTCATCTTCACTAAGGCAACTTTTACTGTAGGGTTTTTGTGTACCCTGGGTCATAGAAGTATCCCAGAGATGTTTTGTATTTGTCAGAACCCTGAGGAGTCTTACTGGTCCTAGATCAGTTTTAATTTCTCAGTTTGGAGTTCATATACCATGCATATAGTGCTTATGTGTATATACGGTTGACCCTTGAACATGGATTTGAACTGCACAGGTCCACTTTTATCTGGATTTTTTAATTAACTACAGTACAGTACTATAAGTGAATTTTCTGTTCCTTATGATTTTCTCAGTACTTTTTTTTCCTCTAGCTTTATTGTAAGATTACAGCATATAATACGAAAAGTGTGTTATCGGTAATGATTCTAGTCAACAGCAGGCTATTAAGTTTTTGGGAAATCAAAAATTATATATGGATTTTTAACTATGCAGGGTCTTGGCCCCACTAGCTCCCATGTTTGTTCAAGGGTCAACTCTACTGTGTCCTGGCGGAAGCCTAGTTGTTTTGATTTCTCATAGATGACTTTTTCCCTATTCACTGCTTTGATATGGTTGTCAATCCACTTGTCTACTATGGTTTGGTACCTATTTTTCTAGTCTCTCTTCTTAAAATAAAAAGAGTCTCTCACTCATGTATGGAATTTAAGAAACAAAACAGATGAACATAGGGGGGATAAACAGAGAAGTAAACCATTAAAAAGACTCCTTAAAATGGAGAAAAAAACAGGATTGCTGGAGGGGAGGTGGGAAGAGGGATAGGTTAAATAAGTGATGGGTATTAAGGAGGGCACTTGTGATAAGTACTGGCTGTTATACGTAAGTGATGAATCCCTAAATTCTACTCTTGAAACTAATATTACATTATATTTTAACTAACTAGAATTTAAATAAAATTGAAATAAACAAAAAAGAAAGCATATGGGAATAGCCATATGCTTAACTCTTAAAAAATTTTTTTAAAAGGGACACCTGGGTGGCTCAGTCATTAACCGTCTGCCTTTGACTCAGATCATGATACCAGGGTCCTGGGATCAAGCCCTGCATAGGGCTGGGCTCCCTGCTCAGTGGGAAGCCTGCTTCTCCCTCTCCCACTCTCTCTGGTTGTGTTCCCTCTCTTGCTATGTCTCTGTCAAATAAATAAATAAAATCTTAAAAAAAAAAAGAAAAAGAAAACACTCCTTCCAAGCTTTTAGTACACATGATGTATTCAGTTTCAGTTCCCTTACCTTACCAGGGCCCAAGTTCATAATCCTATCCACATGAGGGTGTTGAAACGACTCTTAAGGTCTGTAGATGTTTCTGACTCCTCTGAGATGTTATACAATATTAGCTCCCAGCAACATTCCTAGCCTTGAGTATTCTTGTTGCTGACATTTTTGTTAAAAAAAATTCTTTTGGATATATTTTATCCAATATCCAACATATCCAATATGTTCATTATGTTTGTGGGAAAGGGTATCTGTGTAAATTCAATCTGCCACATTGCCAGATATTTAGCTCATATACTTGCGATAAATATTTGATCCAGAATCTCTACTTCAACTGGATTATTGCTGTAATTTGCTTCCTGGTCTCTCCACATTCAGTCTTTTCCCTATTTACTGTGCCAATGTGTCTTCCTAAAGCATTGCTTTGGCTTTGTTATTCAGTTGTTCAGAAAATTAGCGATGGTTCTTCCACTGTGTAAATTCTTCACTCTGGCATTCAAAGCCTCTCACAGTTTGACCCGCAACTTACTTTTCCAACTCTATTTCCTATCATTTTTCTACATCAACTGTTTTATCCTAGCCAGCTTGACCTCTTACTGTTGCTCAAATATGACAAATTTCTCTACCAAGTTTCTGGGCCACTGTCTTTCTCTGGGACATAGCTCAAATTTTACACCCTTATTAAAACCTTACCTTCAATATTGTTTAAGGGTATCATAAGGCCTCCCAAGACTGCCTCAAGTTAACTGTTTCTTTCCTTTGCTACCATTTTGTACCTTTATGATATTTTCCACATTCTGTTCTCCACCAGTTATGTTTTGTCCATTTTACTAGATTATAAGCTCTAAATTATGACCTTTACAAGATTATGAGAGTATAGGATGTATGTTTTTGTATACTTCAAAACTAGTCAAGGCGTTGAACTAAATAGTGTACAATAAATTCTTGTGAGATAAGTAGGAAATTCACCCTAATAATAAATGCTATGGTAGAGATTTGCATTGAAGTCTAGAAACTTCTGTGTTTGAAGGGCTAGAAATGGGACTGTCTGTCAAGGGAGGAATCCTTTGAAGTAGGAAGAGCTCAGAGGAGGCAACTTTAGAATTATGCCTTAAAAAATAAGTAACTTTCAAGGTAGATAATGAAAAGGAGCGAGCTAATGAGCAAAGAGAAAAAAAAGTACAAAAAAGATAAATGACATTGAAAAATAAGGTCCACTGGCAGAGGCATCAAAAAGCATGTTGTGTTTGGGGATCAGAAGTTACTGGTAAGCCTATAATGCCTAGGAGGACAGATGTGATACACAGCTGAACTCTAGAGCTAGAGCCCAAAGGATCCTGTATTCCACAGTAAGAATAAGAAGTCTTTCATTTATCCTGCAGGCTAGCCATTTACCTTTTCAAGAATGAAGACACGTTTTTAATGTAACAAAAACTATGCCTCTCAAAGTAACTTTTTAAAAGCTTTTATTGAAATAGGATGTCCATGTACTACCATGAGTTCAAGAATATTTCAATGCAATCTTGTATTTTGCTAATCCCCTAAACTTGTACATATATAAACAAAATTGCTACATATACATAAAATCCCACTTTAAAATTCTATTTTCATTTTTAATTGGCATATGGACTCCTAAGTTACTTGCAAAAACTGCCCCCCAACCTTGCCCAATGCTGATGACCTGCAAGCCAGGAAGTAGTACTATAACTTACTCAGAAACACTGAAATATATGGAGACTGACATGATCAGATTGAGAGTTTAAAAAATACTCTGGTGGCAGTGTTAAGAATGGATTAGAGGACGGTGAGAATGGATACAAAAATGTTACTTAAGAGACTGTGGAAGACTACTAGCAGTCTTTCAAAATCTAATATTTTGTCTTGTACACATGGCTGCTGAACTGCAGACTATATTTCCCACCCTCTTTATAACTAAGTATGGCCATGTGACTGAAGTCACTAATATGTATATTCAACATGTGCAACTTCCACACCTTTCCTGGTTAAAATTTCTTCCACCTCCTGTGATTTATTTTTCCCTTTTCCTGTCAGTGGGAACACAGATTAGCCAGAGATCCAACTCTGATTATACAAATGAGTACAATGTTCTAGGACAAGTGTTCTTTACCTTGGGGAGGGGGTCCCCATATCCTCAAAGGATCCATAGGTAGAATTAAACAGGGATTGTTTTGAACTAACCTTTAACTAAAATTTAACATTTCTTTCAATTTTGAATATAAACACAAATAAACACAGTCGTATTTTTTAAAAGATTTTATTTTGAGAGACAGTGTGAGTGGGGGGAGGAGCAGAGGGAGAGAGACAATCTCAAGCAGACTTTGAGTGTGAAGCCCAATACTAGGCTCAATCCCAGAACCGAGATCATGACCTGTGCCAAAATCAAGAGTTGCACACTTAACTGACTAAGCCACCCAGGCACCCCACAAATTACAGTAGTATTAATAGTATGTGATTTTTCCCACCAATAGAAATCAGATATTTTCATACCATATTATAATTATTGGATATCTATTATTTTTGTTTTGTCTTCCGCCCCCCCCCCCCCAGCAAACCTTGCTGTGCGAACACAATGTTAAACTCACCAAAACAGATGAATATTTATACTTTTGCCACCGTGCACCAGAAGTTCAGCTGGCTCCATTTCTGTTCATTCACAGCCTCCAAAAATCTCTCTCTATAGTTTATCCCCTCTAGTTTAACATTCCTTTACCCGCTAAAATGTTAAAATCTTAGGGATTTCAAATGTACTATCTTCTACAACATTTCTGAAAAAACAAGACAGACTCTTATATAAAGCCTTGGAAACCCTGTTTTCTGTCTTTAAGTCAATTCCGAATTCTGGCAAAAATTTTGTTATTCTCTGCTTATTAATGAAGCTAGAATCAAGGAAAAAAGCTCATCTATAACAGTTTTAAACTTTATTATCAATACACAGCACACAAACTAATTTTCAAAGGTATATTTTTTGTTCCAAGATATATTCACATTAGTCAGATTTTTTTTATTTTAAAGATAAAAGCAGACACACCATTTTATATCTTTTCTTTTCCACCAACATGTTTATAGTGTCATAAAGTCATTAATTTTTTATGATCAGATCTAGAATCTATCTTATAACAGGTATATGGTAACATAAACTATACATAGTAATACCTGAGCTATCTTAATAGAGACGTTGTAGAAGAAAGTTTACTTCTGCCCATAAATATGACATCTCCTGAAAAGCTTTTAAGAAATATTTGTCATATCATATGATTTTAAAAGATGAGAAGGCAGTTATATTAAGAGAAGAGCATTTAAAAAGAATATACTTTCATTTCTTAGATTTTAGTATATATTTTAATTTTCATTACAAAAGAAAAGGATTTTAAACTAATAGAAATAACACATACTACTTAAAGTCAAATGTCTCATTAAGGTTTGAGTCTAAGTAGGAAGGAAACCCACATTTATCTGATTTTTAGTATCTAAAATCCTTGAGAAAGCATATGCTTTATTGTAGAATTAGCATTCTAAAAAATACTGACAGTAATAATACTCTATCAAATCGTACACAAATGGCAGCTATATAATTTGTATGTTTAACAAGTTAAATACATGTGTTTCTTAATCTCCTGATGAACTACCTCCAATATCAATATTAAGGAATTCTTTAATTTTATCATATAGTACCAACACCAAAGCACCCCCTGTACCACGAAGGATATTGGAGAAGGCGCCACGAAAAAATGCACTGATTCCCTCATGTTGGTATATCTTCACAAAGCAGTCTAAAGTTCCTTTATATTGCCGTTCCGCCTCACCACTCTATACAAAGGAAGACAAATAGTTTGCCATTATTTTACTATCTCTCATCTTAAGATAGTTTTTTTCAGCACTAAGAACATATAAAATTAACACTGTGTTGAATAAGTATGTTGCATTAATGGGCATATATAGAATATTGTACCCAGTGGTTGAAGAATACTCATACTTCTCTGGCCCACCTAAAAACTGATCATATATTAGACTTAACAAACTTCAAAAGATGGTTATCACATACTATTATTTACCCTCTCACAACATTGCAGTTAAATGAGAAACTGACAGCAAAAAAGATAACTAGTAAATTATCAACTGTTTAGATACTAAGAAAAACACATCTTAGAAGATATTTAAAACCTAGTAATAACCATAAAACTCCTTAATAAATTTGCAAGATGCAGCTTGAGTGGTAAATTATAAGAAAATTAATGTCTTTGAAATATTAGAAAGGAAAAGCTGAAAATTAATGAGCAACCTGAACATTTTTAAACCAAAAGAAAGTAGAAATAAGAAAGTAGCCAGCAGAAATTATGGAATTAAGGAAATAGGAAATAAATACAACAGAAAGCATGCAAAGTCAAAGTTAGTTATTTGAAATGCCTTACTGACAAATTTCTAGAAACACTGTTTGAGGAAAAACAAGAAAATGTTCCAAAATTACTGGAAACATCAAAGGTATCATCACTGTAGATGATCCAGAGATTAAGATGATATTAACAACTTCATGATGCCTATTTTGAAAACTCAGAAGAAATGGACAAGTTCCTTAAAAAGTACAATTTACCAACAGAATAAAAAATAAAACATTAGAATAATATATGAAATTCACTTAAGTAATCTAATCAGTTGTTGAAAATCCTCATATAGAAAACCATGTGTCCAGATAGCTTTATATGTGAGCTCGCTAAATATTCAATTTAATTCCAATCTTACAGAAGTTATTCTAGAAAAGAGAAAAAGTGGAATACTCCACTATATATTTTATATATATAAAGGTTTTACAAGCCTTGATATCAAAATTAGGCTAGGACAATACAGGAAGGAAAAATAACAAACTAAAGTCACTGAAACAATGCAAAACTCCTGAACAAAAACTAGCCAATCAAACCCAGCTAAAAATACAAAATACAATACATAATGACTAAGATGGGTTTATACCAGACATATATGGTTGGTTTAGCTTTGGAAAACAGATAAATGTAATTTATTAACATATGGAAAAATTAAAATGAAATCATCTCAAGATACAGAAAATCATCTCAACAAATATACAGAATCACCATTCATGATTTAAAAACTGTTGTAACCCAAAACAGAAAGGAACAGTCATAATATGATAAAGGATAACTACAAAAACCAGACAGCTAACATTAAATGATGTAACTTTGAAGGCATTCCTATTAAGACTAGCAAAAAGATGGTTAGTTATTACTTCTTTAATACAGTAACACTGAATCATAGGTCTCAGCCAGTGCAGAAAGGCAAGAAAAGGAAATAAAAGGTACAAGAATTGATAAGAAAGAGGAAAAAAGCCTAGTATTACTCATAGATTATATACCTGTGTGTAAAAAACAACAACAACACACAACTTCAGAGTGTACATATAGATTAGCTTTTGTACTTGGGTTTAACAAAGAAATGAAAATAGAAAAATTAAAATACCATTATGGGTTTGCATTGTATCCCCCCAGAATTCATATATTGAAGTCCCAATCCCCAGCACCTCAGAATGTTACTATATTTGGAGACAGGGTATATATGTATGTATGTATGTACATATGTATGTATGTATATATGTATATATTTACAGTATATTATTTGTTTCAGAGGTACAGGTCTATGATTCATCAGCCTTACATAATACCCAGTGCTCATTACAACACATACCCTCCCCAATGTCCATCACCCAGTTACCCCATCCCTCTCCCCGTCTCCCCTCCAGAAACTCTTCATTTATTTCCTATGATTAAGAATATCCTATGGTTTGTCTCCCTCTCTGGTTTTGTCTTGTTTCACTTTTTCCTCTCTTCCCCTATGATCCTCTGTCTTGTTTCAGTTTTCATAAATATCAGAGAGATCATATGATAATTGTCTTTCTCTGACTGACTTATTTCACTTAGCATAGTACCCTCTAGTTCCATTCACATCGTTGTAAATGGCTAGATTTCATTTTTGATGGCTATGTAATATTCCAATGTATATACGTATCATATCTTCTTTATCTACTCATCAGACAGGATCTTTATAAAAGTAATTAAGATTAAATAATCTTGTTAGGGTAGGCCCTAATCCAATTTGGCTATCTTTATAAGAAGAGAAACCAAAAAAAAGGACCATGGGAAGACACAAGGAGAAAGCTATCTACAAGCCAAGGAGAGAAGCCATCAGAAGAAATCAACCCTGCTGGACACCCTGACTCAGACTTCTAGCCTCCAGAACTGTGAGAAAAAAATTTCTGTTGCTGAAGCCACCCAATCTCTGTTGTTTCCTTATGGCAGTCCTAGTAATATACACATGTATCTAAAACCCCATACAATCACAATTTTTTTCTGAATTATTTTGATAGTAAGTTATGGACTATCATGTCCCTTACCTTTAAATACTTCTGTGTGCATTTTCTAAAAATAAGATTATTTTCTTGCAAACCCAAAGTACAGTTAACAAAATCAGAAAATATAACATCAATACAGTACCATTCACCTAATCCAGTCTGTATGCAAATTAATTTTCAATTTAAAAAGGTTTTTCAATGTATTAAACTAGAGCTAGATACAGATCAAGAGGAAACACACATATAAAAGGAGTAATTTTAAAAACAGTCTATAAGTGAATAATATAATAGGTATGCTTTACCTTTTCATGTGGCCTACAAGGTTCTCCAGGACCAATTTGTAGACATAAAATGAGGATGAGGATAATGACAGTAACTACACCTCATAGCATTGTTTTGAGAATTAAATGAGTTAAAGTGCAAAATGCTTAGGACAATATCTGGAACACAATAAGCATTATATTACTATTCTAGCTTTCTGGCCTCATTATTTTTATTTCCAATTGCCCTCACGAACCCTATCATCTGCTACTCAAACTGTATATCTACGTATGTTTTTTCCCCTCTGCTTAGAATATCCTCTCACTGTCTAAAGAAAAAAATCTATTTATAGAGATTTAGCTCTCCAAGGGGCTACATCTGATCACTTTAAGCATTTAGGTATCCTTCTGTTGCGTTCCTGGAACTTATGCATATTTCTTGTTTTTTTTTTTTTTTTTAAGATTTTATTTATTTACTTGATAGAGAAATCACAAGTAGGCAGAGAGGCAGGCAGAGAGAGAGGGGGAAGCAGGCTCCCTGCTGAGCAGAAAGCCCAACATGGGGATCGATCCC
This sequence comes from Lutra lutra, assembly GCF_902655055.1. Classification (NCBI taxonomy): domain Eukaryota; kingdom Metazoa; phylum Chordata; class Mammalia; order Carnivora; family Mustelidae; genus Lutra; species Lutra lutra. The sequence goes on along the minus strand of NC_062279.1, from coordinate 126,214,506 downwards.
AGGACCCTGGGATCATGACCCAAGCCGAAGGCAGAGGCTTAACCCACTGAGCCACCCAGGTGCCCCTGCACATTTCTATTTAAACCATTAACCATATGCATTCAGTGCTATGCTATGAATTTGGAAGCAGGTTCCACCTTATTTTTATTTGGGTTGTCATAACTTAGCATATATTAGGCACTTAAATATTTGCTGAATAAATGAATGTAACAAATAACATCAATGAAGACTGAATGTATCAAAATTTTGATTTAGAGATTTATATGTATTTATTTATTTGAGAGAGAAAGAGCAGGGAAGTGGGGCAGAGGAAGAGAGAGGGAGAGACTTAAGCCCAACACAGAGCTCAAGCTCACGACCCTGAGATCAATACCTAAGCAGAAACAAAGAGTCAGACACTTAACCAGCTACCACCCAGGCACCCCAGAGATTTATATTTAGAACACACAGAATTTTAAACAAGTTTTCATCCTTGGAATTGAAAATTATTTACTTTTGTTAAAATATATTACAACTAATAACGACATATGGCAGTGGCTTGTGGCAGGGTTTGATCTACTTACTCTAATATTCATTTAGGATAGACACACTCTTCCCATCCCTGTCACCCCCCTCCACCTTTCAAACAATACGTTACAGGAGTGGAGGGCATTTCTATTCTGATAATAGAAGAAGAAAGTTTTGCTGGATGATGGCTGTTTTGGGATAGGAAAGGATATAAGACAGAGCACAGCACACATTTATTTAAGTAAATAAAACAGATGACCTGCCTTTCAGCCAGAATTTCTCTAAAATTTGAATAAATTATACTTGAATATCAAGGATATTGGAAAATTCAATTAAACTCACAAATAATATAAAATACCTGCATCATCATGCGTCTTCTAACTGTGTCAAAGGGATAAGAAAGAATTCCAGAACATGTGGTCACAACTTGAGCAATGAAAAAGGAGACAAGAAATGGGGTTTCCTTTGGTTTTGGTAATAAGCCCTAGAAAAGAAATCAACATGTCAAGTAACAATCTCAATTTCCAAAATATCTTAAATTCTTAAGTCAAAGGATAACTCCTATAATGCAAGAGGGTTCTATTATACTTAAAATGCAATAAAACACAGTTGGATTTAATGTGGAAAGATTAAAACAGTATCGAGAGATCAATAAGAAATATGCCACACATGGCTTTACTTTAAAAGCATATCTGAAAAAAGAAAGCATACTTGCTATTACCAGAGATTTGTTATTAATGGCAAACAGTAAGGGAAATAGCTGCCAGTGACCAAACAAGTTCTTAGCTCTCCTTCACAGTTGAAAAATAATTAAATAATGCCTGATATTATCATTAACAGGTATTTAATAAACATCTTTAAAGCTCTAAGCTAGTGAAGAAACACTTCTAAGTTTCATAACTACTACAGGTGATAATAAAGAAAAACAGAGGGAGAGCATACATAAAATTTTCCATGACTAAATATACATAAGAACTTGTTAATTTCCATTAATCTGTCTAAAAAATACACAAGAAACTGAAAATAACATGCCCAGACCACAATAAAAATAATCTATAATTACATTCATATTAATGAGGGAAGGCCAAGACAATATGTAAAACATATAAATTTCCCTCAAGTTTTAATCTTATCTAGTAAATAATACTAATATTAATTTCCCTGCTTCCTTTTGTAAGAGACTGTGAGCATGGGATTTTTTTTTGCCACTTAACACAAATTACTTAACTATTCCTAGCTTATCTTTAAAATGGAGATACTAAAAGCTATCCTAGGATATTGCTAGGAAGTATTTAACAAAGTTCCTAGAACTAAGTAGTAACTCAAAATACGGTAACCATTATTACAATTTTCCTCTTTCCTACTTTATGGAAATACTGTTAAAATCTGAAATGAAAAGGCAAATTGCAGAACAACCTGGAGAATACAATATAGAATCTAATAGAACCCAACTGATAACTGAGCTCTAGAAGCATTTATTACATTTAACTAATTAGTTATGCCTTGCCTGCTTTTTAAAATGATGAGATGGTAAGCTGATTATCCTCATGTAAGAAAGTGATAATGAAGTGAATGTAAAATCAGAAAAACTGTTAGAAGATGCCTTTCTATATGCTAAAGATTTGATTTAATTATGATGTAAGGCTAATTAATTAGCACATTTTCTATTTGCAACATGATGTATAGTGAGTCTGTCAGTGGCAAACAGCACAAAAACTTAATGTTTGTGTTTATGTTTTATATCTAAAGTCAGATCCATAATAGAATTATAATTCAATAAGGTTATGGCAAAGTCACAATTAAAGAGATTCTATAATGTTTCTTATTTCATCATTTATTTTGATTTCTATAATTAAAAGCAAAAGTTCATAGCTGAACAAACTACTAGTTAAGACAATAAAAAGAAACAAACCATGTATTTAGTATATACCAGTTAAATCCCCAAATTACCTTAACTGTGTCATATGCTCCAAAATAGGAGGCTCGGTACACAATGATACCCTGAACTGAAACACCAAACCCTTGGTACAAACCAACAATTCCGTCTGATTTTGCTATTTTTATAATACAGTCACCTAAACCCTTGAATTGTCGCTCTTCAGGACCTAAAATAAAGCCATTTAAAATGTATTAGCAACATTATATACATTATATATCAGATAAACAAAACACTTTAATCAAAGTAAATTAATCTTACAGATTTAAAGTATCTTCTTAAACTGCCATTTAGAAATTTTTCTAATAAAAATGGACACAAATCAAAATCCTCCCATTTCTTTAAAGAGAATTAGGGTTTCAAAAATATCTTAAAAGATTTTAACTGAAAATATTAATCTCTTATAAAAACAATCTAATTCAAGCAATTTGACTGGCTTAAAACATTTCAATAAAATTACCAGAAGCTACTGATTGGAATTCAGAAAATACTTGGGAATGAAAAATTCTATGACTTGCTTCAGTTGAAAGGCGAAAGACAGACACAGTAAAAAGACAAAGTTAAAAACTACCAGTTATGGACCTTGAGGAGGGTATTTGCTATGGTAACTGCTGTGAAGTGTGTAAACCTGGCGATTCACAGACCTGTACCCTGGGGCTAATAATACATTATATGTTAATAAAAAATTAAAAATTTAAAAAAAAAAAACTACCAACTTTAAGAATCATTAACATTTTATTTTATTTATTTATTTTTTTAAGATTTTTATTTATTTATTTGACAGAGAGAAATCACAAGTAGGCAGAGAGGCAGGCAGAGAGAGAGAGGAGGAAGCAGGCTCCCTGCTGAGCAGAAAGCCCGATGCGGGGCTCGAACCCAGGACCTGGGATCATGACCTGAGCCGAAGGCAGCAGCTTAACCCACTGAGCCACCCAGGCGCCCCAAGAATCATTAACATTTTAGATGAGTTATTATATTTTAATAGTGTTTGCTGGTTTTAATTTTATTTTCCCTTCACCTAGAACTCCTTGACAATATTTTAAAAATATTGTATATAAAATATAGTCTTCAAAATAAACTAAATTCTCCCAATTCTGACAGAAAACTACAGAACTAAAAACAAGATGCAGGAATTTTTGTCACTTTCTTAACAATAACAAAATTTAAACTGCCAGTTGAACATGTTAGATGGAACTCATTATTTTCATCTTTGCTCAAATTGCTACGACTTCTGAGGCACTTTTTCTAACCAACTTTTCTAAAACTGATGTCACTCCCTGCTCCTAAATATTTTTGTATGTCATTTATTGCTAAATGACAGTATATTTTGGCCACTCATTCATTTTTTCATTACTTGTGTCTTCCCCTAGACCATAAAGTACCTGAGCCATGAGCTCCATGTTTTTAATAATTTTTTTTTAAGATTTTATTTATTTATTTGACAGAGAGAAATCACAAGTAAGCAGAGAGGCAGGCAGAGAGAGAGGAGGAAGCAGGCTCCCCGCTGAGCAGAAAGCCCGATGTGGGGCTCGAACCCAGGACCTGGGATCATGACCTGAGCCGAAAGCAGCGGCTTAACCCACCGAGCCACCCAGGCGCCCCTTAAAATATTTTTAAAGATTTATTGATTTATTGATTTGACAGAGAAAGAAAGAGAAAGAGATCACAAGTAGGCAGAGAGGGAGGCAGAGAGAGAGGGGAAAAGCAGGCTCCTTGCTGAGCAGGGAGCCCAATGCGGGGCTCGATCCCAGGACCTTGAGATCATGACCTGAGGCAAAGACAGAGGTTTAATCCACTGAGCCACCCAGGCGCTCCGAGCTCCATGTTTTATATGGGGTGTCTATGTGTATGTCTCTCATCTTATATCTGAGGCACGCCTTGATCCCAGCAGGGACTCGATTAAGTATTTGTTGAATAAATCTCTGCTTTCTTGGGAAATTCCACTAAAATGGTAATAAAAGAACAAAACAGGTTTAAAGCCATATAGGCAAGAACAGTACATGGCAGAGAATGAAAACCACAAATTTTTAGCAAAATGGAAAGGAGGAGGAGTAGTAGTAACTCACTCAGAGCAGAAAAAGCTGAAACCTATGTTCCTGCAGAGAGAAAAGCAAGCCATTTTACACCAATAACCTCAGAAAGACTTAAAAATTAGAAGAACTAAGTATTGCTCTTTTGGGGCCACATGGGTGGCTCAGTGGGTTAAGCCTCTGCTTTCGGTTCAGGTCATGATCTCAGGGTCCTGGGATCAAGCCCCCCATCGGGCTCCCTGCTCAGCAAGGAGCCTGCTTTCCCCTCTCTCTTTGCCTGCCCCTCTGTCTACTTGTGATCTCTGTCAAATAAATAAGTAAAATCTTAAAAAAAGAAAAGTATTGCTCTTGCAGTGAAAACAAAGTAGCATCTGGATGCTCAAAACCTCATCCTTGAGCTGCCAAGTGACTTACTCCTCTGCCATCCTCAGAACTGAACACAAGGCTCTAGACTGAAGGAGGCCAATTGAGCTACTTCCACAATTGCTGAAAAAGCCTCACAAGATATACCATTGTGAAATGTCAAGATCATCAGGGACATAAGGTAATTAAAAAGAAAAAAAAGTCACATACAAAAGAATTAGCAGTTAGAAGATCAGTTTCTTTCTTTTTTTTTTTTTAAGATTTTATTTATTTGACAGAGAGAGAGAGAGAGATCACAAGTAGGCAGAGAAGCAGGCAGAGAGGGAGGGGTAAGCAGACTCCCCGCTGAGCAGAGAGCCCAACACGGCTTGATCCCAGGTCCCTGAGACCACATCAGAGCCAAAGACAGAGGCTTAACCCACCCTCTCAGCCACCCAGGCACCCCAGGAAATCAGTTTCTTAAGAGCAATATTAGAAACAAGAATCCAGAAAAATGCTTTCAAAATTGTGAAACAAAGTAACTTTAAAGTATAATTTTACATATGGCCAAATATTAAGTAAAAGGGTAAAACAGAGATTTTTTTTAAGACATGCAATATCTCAATGTATCTCCTATACACTCTTCTCAAAAAGCTCAGGAAGCTATTAAAGAGCATAATCTACCAAAACAAGAGTATAACAAAAACACAGAAAGATGTGATACATAAAATAAGTAAGGTGAGAGGCAAAGGGAATCTCTAGGATAAGAGCTGTATATGTAACCTAGGGAAGAGCCATAGTTGAAACAGGAATAAGTTCAGGGAGGGATGTAAGAGGTGGCTCTCTAGGAAAAAACTGGAAGTGAGTTAAAAGAAGTCTTTGCATTTGCTCTCTTGATATCACAGTGCTGGCCTTCCCCTTCCTTCTTTCTAGGGAAAAGAAAAAAGTAGTAATCTTTAGTCTCAAGACTCTACCATTTAGTTGAGGGTAAGATTTTTAGAATGTATTTCATGCTGTCATTATAGCAAACTCTACAATAAATAATGCTTCACTCAAAACACAAAGAAGGGAGGGTTAGTATTTTTGAATATCCTGTACCTTTTCCAATATCAGCACCTAATCGGGTTCGGGCAAAGTCTAGCGGATAAACTACACATAAGGATGTTGCTCCAGCAGCTCCACCAGAAGCCAAGTTTGCCAAAAACCACCTCCAGAACTGAAACACATTAATTAAAAAGTGGTTATTAAACTGTAGAATCTGTTTAAAAGTCTTATTTTTTTTTAAAGATTTTATTTATTTATTTGACAGAGATCCAAGTAGGCAGAGAGGCAGGCAGAGAGGCAGGCAGAGAGAGAGAGAGGAAGCAGCAGGCTCCCCACTGAGCAGAGAACCCGAAGCGGGGCTCAATCCCAGGACCCTGAGATCATGACCTGAACTGAAGGCAGAGGCTTTAACCCACTGAGCCACCCAGGTGCCCCTAAAAGTCTTATTTTTATGAAGGTTAAAAAGTCAGATTTATAAACTGCTCTTTTAAAGTAAACGTCTGTAATAATGTGTATCATATTATCCAAAATATTTCCCTTCATGTCCATGAAGCCTTTGTTTCTTTCCAGGCATTATGGGAGATACAGTTTAAGTGCTGATATAAAGAAATTCCAACATATTTTAATTGTCTCTAGCAAAAGTAGCCCAAATTAGCAAATAAGGCCACATATGATAATCGTCTCTTTAGACTATATAAATTTTTTGTTAATAATTCGTATTATGGTTAAAATGTCAGGGATCTATGGAGGCTTTAGTTGTACCCTTTTTTTTTTTGGTATGGGGCAATAATACTTCATAATGCTATAATTTTACTTTGCAATTTTAGTAGATATTTAAGCAACTCAAAATTTAACAGCTCAAAAAATATAGTATTTTCAGCTGCTAACATGAAAATTAGCAGAAATCAATTATAATATAGTTGAGCAGTGTGTAACTTAGGCCTTATTTTTTTTTTTTTTTTAAACTTAGGCCTTATTGATCTACTGGTTCACATGGATTGTTGAGGTTCTTTTTCATAAATATTTTAAATGTGCCCTGCTTGGTCCAATAAACTGCTTTTCAACATCTAGAGCTTACTGGAGAAGAATATTTGAATTGGAGTGGTTACAGAAAATCTATTGAAAGCCTCTGTAACCATTTAAAATACATTAAAATGAATAATATTCTAATCAAGTTCAGTTTCTTGTTTTATTCTCTGGCCTTTATTTCTAACAATAGTTTTTAAGTCTCAGATAGCTTTGGAACTCTCAATTTTCTCTTGGCCTAGAAAGACTTTCCTAACTTTTTTAAACAAAAAGTTACTAATTTATGCTCTAATTCAAATTCAACTTCTTCCATGAAACCTCTGATCTCTAAACCTACCCAAATCTATGTGTAATCATCTCTTTCCATAAATACTTCAACTCTTAAGAGAATTAGAAGTGAATCCTGTGACCAATATGTAAAATATGTCAACATGTTCTAGATTCTCAATTTAAATAGTATTTATAATCACTTTCTACTTTCAATTTTTAAGTATTTATATACATGTCTTATCTTACCTTATGTAGACCATAAATTTCTGAGTGTCAGGATTATTATCATTTAAGAGTTTTACTGAGATGTATTTATACACCATACAATTTACCAATGTAAATTTGCCATACAATCCAATGGATTGTTAATATTTTCAGATTGTTCAACCATTATCAGTTTCAAAACATTTTCATCAGCTCCCCCCAAAAAGCCCTATACCAACGGAGTGACCAGAAGTCACTCCACATCCTCCCCATGCCCCTGAGTCTGAGGTAACCATTAAGCTACTTACTGTCCCTATAGATTTGCCTATTATGGACATTTCCTACACATGGAATAACACAGTATGTAGTCTTTTGTGACTGACTTCTTTCTTTTAACATAATATTTTCAAGGTTCATCCATGTGGTAGCAGGTATTAGCATTTCATTTTTTTAAAAAGATTTTATTTATTTGACAGAGAGAGAACTCAAGTAGGCAGAGCGGCAGGTAGAGGTAGAGGGAGAGAGAGAGAGGCAGGCTCTCTAATGCAGGGCTCGATCACCAGGATGCTGGGATCATGACCTGAGCCCAAAGGTAGCCGTTTAACTGACTGAGCCACCCAGGCACCCCCCCCCCTTTTTTAACTGCCAAATAAAATTCCATTATATGAAGTTACCACATGTTATTTGCCCATTCATCAGTTCATGGACATTTTGGTTGTTTGCACTTTTTTGAAGCCAAGATTCTTAATTCATCTGTTTATTTTACGAAACAAGTTATGGGCCTTGCCCAAAGTAATGGTAATGCATTCAATAAATATCTACTTAATGAGGTATTGGTAATACCACGTATTGTCCTCAGACTATCATGGCTCCTTTTCAGTGAAACTCCTAGGTTTTGTATGGGTAGACATGTTTCATAATCACCCAGAGATAATTAGATCAGGAGATTACATCTGACCCCAGGATAGCTAATCCATAATCTAATAGATAATCTGTAACCTGGTAGAAAAAATGAGTTGGACCAAAGTCTGTTTCTTGGGAATTTAACTCTAAAATTCTATGCTAATTAGCAGTAAGGACAGAAATGGAAAAGGTATTAAATAACTATTTTTAGGTCTCAGTCTTCTTTGAGACTGTTGTAATCAATAGATCCTCTTCCAATAAAAACCACATATGTATAAACACACTTTTAATGGTTTAAGGTATTCTTTAAACATTCATGGATCCCGGGAAGGCAGATCAATGACTTTCTGCGTGGATTTTCATAAAATTTATTACTCAAACTATGACACTTCTGACAGTGGAAGTGGGGCTTTGAAAAAAATGACACAGGCAGGCAGAACATGTCTAAGTAGTATCGCCAACTTTCTGACCAAAGAAAGGAAGAGGGAAGGAGGAAAGACTGAAGGCAGCAAGGAGAGGGAGACAGGAAGTATCTATGTTGAATCATAATCTTGCAAGTGTTTGTATAACAAAAAAAATCTATCCCTTCAAAATTATGCTTGAAAATAAAACAGACCCAAAGGAGGTGGTACATCAGTATAAGTGAGAGTTTCAATTATTGTAAGTCAGTAATTTCAGATATTACTATATCATAAAAGGAGAGGGCAAAGAGAAGAGTCAGGGAGGGAGAGGAGGTTGAAAGAATCTGAGGGTTTCGGAGGAAAATAATCTTGTTTATTTGTAGACAAATAGATAATCGTGTTAATGGACTCAATGATGCACTGAAGAACAAATGCTCTAGAAGCGAAATTGTTTCTAACAAAGTTTGTCTGGGCAGGAAAGAGCTAAAAGAAGTTCTAGTCTTCCCTGTCAAGGGTTATATTAGAAGCTACTAAAAGGGGGCAGAGAAACATTTTGTACCCAGGCTCAGCTAAGTTTCACTCAGTGTAGTCACCTCAGTTGACAGAGAAAGAGTCCAGTTGAAGGATCTAAGTTTGGGAGTTAGAAAGACCTGAACAAATGGCTTGGACAAGTGCTCTCACCTCTAGTCTTGCTTTCCTTAGCTTTACATCTAAGATAAAAATACCTCAAAGAGTGAGGTGAAAATTCAGTGAAACAGTATATAGTAGGCATATAGCTCCCATCATGGTGGTTGTTGTTGTTATTATTTAAAGTAATAATGGAGCTGGACGTGGAGCCCAACATGGGGCTTGAACTTACAACTTTGAGATCAGGACTTGAGCCAAGATTAAGAGTCTGATGCTTAACTGACTGAACCACCCAGACATCCCCCCACCATGGTTATTTTTTTAAAACTTCTTATTTTTAAATAATTGCAGATTCACATGCATCCTAAGAAGTGATACAGGAGAGTCTATAAACCCTTCAACTAATTTCCCCTAATATCTAACATAACTATAGTAGAGGAAATCAACACTGATAAAAACTTATTCAGATTTCACCAATTTTACATCTATTTGTGTGTGTGTTTAAATATATGCAATTTTATCACATATGCAGATTCACGTGACCACTGCCATAGTCAATAGTTCCGTGATAAAGATCTCTCAATGCTACCCTTTTATTTCATTTTTAAAAGATTTCATTTATTTATTCAACAGACAGAGATCACAAGTAGGCAGAGAGGCAGGCAGAGAAAAGGGGAAACAGGCTCCCTGCTCAGCAGAGAGCCCGATATGGGGCTCAATCCCAGAACCCTGAGATCATGACCTGAGCCGAAGGCAGAGGCTTAACCCACTGAGCCACCCAGGCGCCCCTCGATGCTACCCTTTTAAAGCCATAACCACCTCCCTCTCTTCTGGCAACCATTACATTATTTTTATCTCAATGATTTTAACATTTCAAGAATGTTATATAAATGAAATCAGAAAGCAAATTTTGAGATTTTTTTTTCACTTAGCTTCCAAAGTTGCTACACGTTATCAAGTTTGTTCTTTAAAAAATTATAAAATATACATAACATAAAACTTATCATTTTAGTCTTTAAAAAAATTATTTATTTATTTGAGAGAAAAATCATGCAGGGGAAGGGGCAAGGGGAGAGAAAGAGAGAAAATCTCAAGCAGGCTCCCCGCTGAACATGGAGCCCAACCTGGACTCTACCTTAGGACCCTGAAATCATGACCTGAGCCGAAACCAGGAGTCAGGCACTTAACCCACTGAGCCACCCAAGTGCCCCTGACTTTAGCTATTTTTAAGTGTATAATTCAGTGATACTAAGTACATTCACAATAACATAAAAATATCACTCTTCTTGGGGTGCCTGGTGGTTCAGTCGGTTAAGCACCCGACATTGGCTCAGGTTATGATATTGGATCTCTGGGATGGAGCCCCGAGTTGGGCTGCCCACTCATGGGAAGTCTTCTTGTCCCTCTGCTCCTCCCCTGTTTGTACTCTCTCTCAAATAATGAAATAAAATAATTTTAAAAAAACCCAATACATCACTGCTCTCTACTTCCAAACCTCATCATCCCAAATAGAAACCCTGTACCCATTAGATAAAACTCCCATTAACATTTGTTAATGACGTATAAATGGTGAGGGATGCCTGGATGGCTCAGTGGGTTAAGGGTCTGCCTTTGATTCAGGTAATGATCCTAGGATCCTGGGATCCAACCCCACCTCAGGCTCCTTGCTCAGCAGGAAGCCTGCTTCTCCCTCTCATTCTGCCTGCTGCTCCTCCTGCTTGTGTTGTCTTCTCTCTCTCAAAATAAATAAATAAATGAATGAATAAATAAATCTATCTTAAAAAAAAAAGAAATATAAATTGTGAAAAAATGGGAATAAAGGATATGAAAAGAAATTTAATAAGGCAGCAACAAAGGAATGTTCCACAAATAGCTGCTTTTATAAAAAACCTCCTAGGAAAGCTCAATTGGTTGGTTGGCTTGCTGGGGGAAAGAGAAAGGATAAAGGGGAAGAGAGACTTTATAAGGGTAAAAGGACGACCTTAAGAGTGAAGTAGGTGGTACAGTGTATATGGAAGCAACAAAACAAATAGAAATCTAAACAAATGACATATAGTTCATACAAATAGGAAATTTTGAAACTGAAATTCTGCAATCAAGGGAGTGATTACCTTGAAAAGAGAAAGTACCTTTTCAATAAAAAAAAAAAAGAATCCTCCAACTTTAATTTCTTTTCTTTTGTTTGATTTGATATTCCTATGCACTTTAATCTCACCTAAATAGAGCCTTAGTCATAAAAATGAAACAATGTACTTCTTTAGGAGATTAATTACCTCAGATATATAGGAATACAGATCTGTTGATTGTTTTGGAGCTCTCCTAGTATAGAAGAATAGTGATTATAACATGTATATGTTTTAATTATTATTTCTTCTACCACTCAGCACCTCCTCCCAAATAAAACATCATAGGCTAAGGCAAATTCAACTATTCCTTAGAAAATAATAGATATTAAAATGTACTTACCTGCTTTTCTTTATTAACTCCAGACATGAAAAGTTGTTTGTATTTGTCCTTAAACGCAAAATTAAGAGCTTGTGTTGGAAAATATCGGATAACATTGGCCAAATTGCCACGCCAAAAACTGAAGAAACCTACCAAAAAAACACATTAAATACAAACTTGTATTATTATTTTAAAAATTCCCATAGTTTTAACAAACTTAGTTATTTGAACTATCTAAAACTTACACTCTTTCTCATGAGAAAAAATTAAGTCTACATGTGAATCCACTGAAGAAAAAAGGCAGTGTTAACTCCATGTACCCCATTTCAATTTTGTTAATTTCCAGTAAAAAGCCTTAAATACCTTTAAATCTATGGAATGTATCATCATTTGAATATAAGGCTTTTTACTAGGTAGAAAAACAGAGCTTGCTAAAGCTAGTAATCCTTACCCTCATTTCCAAATCAGGATATGCAGTTTCTATGGTTAAAACAAAATTGGTTTGTATATATACTTGTGAGAATGAGAAAGCATTAAGAATCTAAAGTGGGGGTACCTGGGTGGCTCAGTTGGTTCAGCGTCTGATTCTTAATTTTGGCTCAGGTTATGATCTAAGGGTTCTGAGACTGAGCTGCGCATAGGGCTCTGTGTTGGGTGTAGAGCCTGCTTAAGCCTCTCTCTCTCCCTCTACCATTGTCCCCCCACCCCACAAAATGGAGTCTAAAGTATACTTACCTTTACCTTCTGGAACCTAGCCAGAAAAGAGATCAAGTTATAATTCAAGGCATTCTCCAGAGGCCTGATTGGAGAGACTGAAGAAAACTTTTCAGGTCAATAATCTTCCCACTTCAAATCTCGATGGATTGACCAATCCTTAAAATTCAGTCATTGTGTTATCCCTATAATTCAGAGTTGCCTTTATAATCTTTATAATTGAGCTGCCCTAGAATACAATAGGCTATCTCCTCAGCAGCCATAGTTATTTCTACTATATTACAAATTATCCAATGGTTTGATCTGGCTGCTCTAGTCCCAACTTGGAGAATACCCAGAATCAGTCTTCTGATGATAAAAATTCAAAGGAAAATAATCTCAGTTGACTGGGCTGATGCTCAGAAACTGAAAGTTTTATTTAACAAATAATTTTTGGGTGGAAGAACACAGAATCTCTGTGAATCCCAAACTGCATGTAAAGCACAAAGATAATTTTTTTTTAAGATTTTATTTATTTATTTGACAGAGAGAGATCACAAGTAGGCAGAGAGGCAGACAGAGAGAGGGGGGGAAGCAGGCTCCCTGCTGAGCAGAGAGCCCAATGAGGGGCTCGATCCCAGGACCCTGGGATCATGACCTGAGCCAAAGGCAGAGGCTTTAACCCACTAAGCCACCCAGGCACCCTTGCACAAAGATAATTAAAGAGCATATTTAATAGCCAAGAAATAATCTCAGTACTCATAACTGATTCAGTTTTTTACTAGGACGTGGAACATGTAATGCTAGATGCTACCATTTCCTGAGTGTTTAGTATGGCCAGGCACTGGCCAAAGGTTGTATATTTCATTTAATCACTACGTTATGCTTACGATGTAGGTTCTCCTATACTACCCATATTATACATGCACAAACTGAAATTTTAAAAGTTTAAAGACTGTCTACAGACATGGTTAATAAATAGCCAACCAGGATTTAGTCAGGTCTTGTGTCTAGCAACAAAACTCTATTCCAGGTTTGAGTTTCTGAAGAAATAAATCTTAAAAAGTTTTAAGATTATTAAAGTGTGGTAAATAAAGCTCTTTTAAAAAAAGGAAATGGATTATTATAAAACTTTTGAGGCAATATTAACAAAAATGACAATACTAAATTCTAGAAACTTCTTTTTATTAATTTAATCTTCATAATCTCCTATGAGGAAGGTATTATTCATCTCTCCATTTTAAAGATGGGGGAATGAGTTAAAACAGAACTTCTAAGGCAGACAGAAGTTAAGTTACTTGCCTAAGGTCACTTAGAAAACTGTAGCTCTGGAATTCAAACCCAAGCAATCTGGCTCAATAATTTAGTCCCTTATCTACAATACTTTTCCATATATACTTTAATCAAGTGAATATTTTCTGTACTAAGAAAGGTCAACTCTTTTTCTTTAATGGAAGCAAAATAAAAATCTTAAAACATGAGAATGTAAGCTAAGAATAAATATGTCAAGAATATTTCTTGCTAGTTATGGCCACATTGAATTATTGAGGGAGATTGGTGAATCTGATTTTTGGAGGTATTTTTGTGATTTTTAAGTTCTTTCTTGTTAATGAAAACATTTAAGAAAACATTTGTATTTTTTTAGAGGTTAGAACTCCAAAAGAGAAATACAGAGAATGAAATATGACTGTGTAAATGATACTGAAGAACGATTTGATTTTCTAGACCATGGTTTATAGTAACACAACGACAGATTACTGGCAGAGAACAATGTCAATTTTAAAAGGATGAAAAAGAACATATTGCCTGGAAAACTGCCAATATGATCAAATGGGATTTAAGGTGAAGAAAAAAAATCATTTGTTTAAAAAATATAAACAGGGCGCCTGGGTGGCTCAGTGGGTTAAGCCGCTGCCTTCGGCTCAGGTCATGATGTCAGGGTCCTGGGATCGAGTCCCGCATCGGGCTCTCTGCTCAGCAGGGAGCCTGCTTCCCTCCCTCTCTCTCTGCCTGCCTCTCTGTCTACTTGTGATCTCTCTCTGTCAAATAAATAAATAAAAATCTTAAAAAAAAAAAACAATTTAGAAAAAGTGCCATGTTATCAAAAGATATTACAATTTCCATTTTATACATGACTTTTAAATATTTATAGTCATTTTGGAAATGGCTCACTCAGCTGAATGTTACTGAGATACTATGGGCTTTAGATTATGAGTTATTAGTAATAATTCTGTAATTATGATTACAGTCTAAATTAATATTTATTTCACAAAAAGAGTGTCATATGGGGTACAGGGGTGGCTCTATCAGTTAAGCATCTGACTCTTGATTTTAGCTCAGGTCATAATCTTTGGGTTAGGGTTGTAAGATCCAGCCCCCGCATCAGGCTCCATGCTCCACAGGGAGTCTGAGATTTTCTTTCTCACTCTGCTCCTCCCTACCAAGCATGCTCGCTTTCTCTTTCTGTCTCTCAAATAACTAAATAAATCTGTAAAAGAAACAAGTGTCATATATAAAGCATTAAAAAGATTTGTAACTTTGGCTAATGAATTAAATACAAGGGAAGATTTTGATGACAAAGTCATCTGAAAACTAACACAAGACCATGACAGAATGCTGGATTTATGAGTCAAGGGGTTTGCTAGAGTTGGCTGAAGAACATATTCTTTTTAGAAAAAATGCATTTATTTGCATGAAAAAAAAAACTAAAAAATTCATCAAAACAAATGTCAATGTCTCAATGAAAATCTAGAAAACAAATAAATCCCTAGAAGTATAACAGGAAAACTGATTTGTCTTAATGGGTTATATCTGAAAAAATATAATCTCACATACATAATATACTTTTGCAATATTTCAAAGAATTTATGGATTCCCTGAAGTTGCAGAGTCAGATTACGAACTACTCTTTTGGGGGACTTCGGTGGTTCAGTTGGTTAAACCTCTGCCTTCTGCTCAGGTCCTGGGATCAAGTCCCGTGATGGGCTTCCTGCTCAGTAGGTAGGCCTGCTTCTCTCTCTTTCTCTGCCCTCTCCCCACCCCACTGATTATGCATGCTCTCAAATAATAAAATCCTAAAAACAAAAACAAAAACACCAAAACCTTTTAATTTTACCCTTATATACATTTCCCACTATACACTACTCTGTTATGCACATTTGTAAAATATACCCGAAAGAGAAATTAAAGGATGAAATAAAGATTTTTCACTTAAAAACCTCTTATTTGGTATCCAGTGTGTAGCCGACTTGCTGGGGATAGCATTAGGATAAATTTCGTGGTCTTATGGAGCTTATATTTTGAGGGAGAAGGACCAGGGAGACAGACAACGAATAAATAAATATGTCAAGTGCTATAAGAACAAAAATAGTATATGGAGATGGAGGAATGAGGAAAAACTATTTAGACATGATGGTTGGGAAAAACTTCTGGCTAGGAGATATCAGAGCCTAACTTAGCATTCATTAGAACAATTAAACAATCTTTTTAGTTATCTTACTAATCATGATGTTTTCATACCATCATTTGTTATATATCTCAAGGCACCCTTAGGATAATGTTCATTCTTAAGAACAGTATACATAAAGCTATATTTCAAATAGTCTTCTTGATAATTTCAAATATTCAAATAG
This sequence comes from Lutra lutra, assembly GCF_902655055.1. NCBI lineage: Eukaryota > Metazoa > Chordata > Mammalia > Carnivora > Mustelidae > Lutra > Lutra lutra. The sequence goes on along the minus strand of NC_062279.1, from coordinate 126,198,446 downwards.
TCTTGTCTCTATAAATCCAATTGAGCAAACATAAACTATGTTTATTATATAATAATTGAGGAAGGATACCTATCATCCCCTCTCTGGTGTATAATTCATATTTTTTTCCAGAATGCCTTAGTGTCCAGTGCTATATAATTCACACTTGGCCCAGCATAGATGCCAGTGCCAACTCATATACCAAATATCATAAAGTTTATTTTCCCATTTTATTTAAAGTGAATGCCTAATATTTTCTTTTCATACGCCAAAACACTGTTTTCAAGATATAAAAATCTCATGGTCAGAAACTCCTAAAAGAGAAAAGAGTTCTGGTAGGTGCTTAAAAATGAACTGCATAGATCAGATCTTTAAAAGATTAGGTTTACAATATGTTAAATAAAAAATTATTTTAATTTAGAATATGCTTTCACATATGCATATTGTGCCCAGTGAAAAATTATTGCATGGACACCAATATGTTAACTGTGGTGATTTTAGTAGTCATTTGTTTTACTTTCTATAATAAACATGCTTTGTTTGTATAATAACGGTTTAAACAGAAATTAAATGCACACAAAGTTGGAAGGTCCTACAACGAACTAAAGAATAGAATAAATCTTTAAGAATACCACCAGCCAAGTTAAATCCAGAAGCTTTTATAAGCCAAAGAAATCTTGTAAGAAGTATGAAAAGTACCCAAAGAGATGTTTAATGCTAAGTTCAAAGCTTTAAAATGATGAGATCTGTCTTTGGGGTACAAACAAAGCAGAGATAAGATAAGAAGACAGTGTGAGAACAACTACTTGTGCCTAATGAGTGCATGTCCCTCAGGTTCATTTCATGTTGTCTAAAGAAAATTTATCAGTAAAATTAGAGCAAAAATGAAACACAAAAGAAACTTCAGAACATTTGAGATGAGGATGTGTCTTGATTTTCAAAAAAGCGAGAGAAAGTAAATTCCAGAAAATAACAATTTCAGAACATGATTGCCTAGTAAAGTTCCAGTGATTTACCACAGTGATTCTCAAACTTACCAGACTCAAGTCCTCTACACAGAATACATATTTTACAATACTTCCTTTACTATCTAGAAACAGAATTCAAAAACTGTGACCTCTTCAACAATTTTTTACAAATCCATATAATGCCCTACTATATAGGAAGAGAAAATAAAGACATTTTGAATAAAATAGGTATTTTAATTAGTAAATTGGTGAAGTATGAACACACCATAGACAAAACAAGCAGATGTTTGCTTCTACTTAATAATGAATGTTATACTTAAGATACATTTACATTTCTTTTAAAGGGCTTAATAAATATATTTGTGTATATAAACGTGCAACCATCATGAATTCAAGAGTAAAGTGGTGACCGAATATAAAAGAAGAATTGGTGAGTCTTCCCAATAGTGAACAATTCTCAGTATAATTTTTTTACTGGGGGGGGGGGGGGAAGAGGGCAGAGGAAGTGGGAGAGAGAGAATCTTAAGCAGATTCCATGCCCACCTGGTACAGAGCCCCACATAGAGCCTGAGGCAGGGTTCCAACTCAACACTGAAATCATGACCTGAGTCAAAATGAAGAGCCAGACACTTCACCAACTGAGCCATCCAGGTGCCCCTTAGTACACTTCTTAATAAAACAAAGTACAATATTCCCTCTACTCACATGGCAACTACATTTCTGGAATCAGTGAACATGGAAACAATGTTCCAGATAGTTTGTGTTTATAAGCAAATCAGAGTTAGGTTCTAGGCTTAGAAAATCATAAACAGGTTTTACTGCTACAAGAATGTCCAGTGGAGAACTGAGTCATTCAGGTTGTAGAATAAATGTTTGTTGTGTAAGACGGCCATGTACAGCAGCAGGATGTTTATCATCCCTGGCTTTTGCTTTTTACATCATTGGAATTAGGGATTACAACCTTCTATCTTTGTGCTAAACAAAAAATTCCCTACAAGATTGTAAAATATACCCCTAGATGGCAATATTATCCCTGTTGTGAATTCTAATCTCTTAGCACAAAGCCTGGTCTATAAGAATAGAAAACATCTTCAAGTTCTGCCTATAATCATCTCATTGGAAGGTAAAGAAAACAGGGACTGGAATACTATTCAAAATGATCTCAATTTACAAGAGCCATATTGAATATAGGTTTAAATATTATTTAAAACACTTAAAATATAAACTAAATTAGTGCTGATCAGCACAATCTGAGTAGGATATTTAACTTTACCTTACTAAATATTTAAACCAGATTAGCTAATAATAAAGTCCCTTACTTCTCTGAAGAGGTCTTAGAATGTCAGCCAAGAAGAGATAGGTTCCCACTTTTCCTTTAAAAACCCTGAGGGAAATGGGAAGCTTACTCTGATAAAACAAACGGGAGTGGAGAAATGTGAAGCACAATGAAAGATCTGAGCTCAGCTCCCCGGATGGGCATTCTAAATTTACGACTTAGATGATGCCTTAAAAGTTACACTCAGGGGCGCCTGGGTGGCTCAGTCCATTAAGTGCCTGCCTCTGGCTCAAGTCATGAATCCAGGGTCCTGGAATAGGGTCCTACATCTGGCTCCTTGCTCAGCAGAAAGCCTGCTTCTCCCTCCGCCTGTCATTCCCCCTGCTTGTGCTCTTGCTCTCTCTCTCAAATAAATAAAATCTTTAAAAAAAAAGTTACACGCCAGGGGCACCTGGGTGGCTCAGTGGGTTGAGCCGCTGCCTTCGGCTCAGGTCATGATCTCAGGGTCCTGGGATCGAGTCCCGCATCGGGCTCTCTGCTCATTGGGGAGCCTGCTTCCCTCTCTCTCTGCCTGCCTCTCTGTCTACGTGATCTCTCTCTGTCAAATAAATAAATAACATCTTAAAAAAAAAAAAAAGTTACACTCCACCCTAAATACTACACTCAACAGCTCAAGAGGAGTTGTAAGTACATCCCTAGGGAAAGAATGCTTTTCTCATGGAAGAGCAACCATTGATTTAGGAGTGGAAGAAAAGGATGGCACTGGAATTGAAACCACTTCACTTCTCATTCAGAATACACAATAAATAGACCTATTTCCTTTTTAAAGTTTATATAGAGTTTTCAACTGAATACAACTACATGGGTCAATTATAGAAAATTGTTGGTAAATTTATCCTCTTACCTACTTAGCTAATTTAGGAGCCATTCTGTAACAGGAGGGTATTTAATGGTTAACAAAGCACTTTCATTATTTTTTCCTTGAAATCATTTCAATAATACTGGAAAAACTCTCCACAATGAAAAAATACGAAAGGGGCGCCTGGGTGGCTCAGTGGGTTAGGCCGCTGCCTTCGGCTCAGGTCATGATCTCAGGGTCCTGGGATCAAGTCCCGCATCGGGCTCTCTGCTCAGCAAGAAGCCTGCTTCCCTCTCTCTCTCTCTCTGCCTGCCTCTCCGTCTGCTTGTGATCTCTCTCTGTCAAATAAATAAATAAAATCTTTAAAAAAAAAAAAAAAAGAAAAAATACGAAAATTTTAATTAATGCAGGGCTGATGCAAGAATACTACTGTATTTATTTAAAATTTTGATATTTTGCTCACCTTGGATTTTTCGCATTCTGATTTATATCATTTGTCTTTTTGAGTTTTGGGGGGGGTCCTCCACAAATTTGTGCAGGGGTGAATGCCCCTCTTTAGTTTCCGCCCTGGTCTTCAGTAGTTCTCAAGAATAAACAGAACCTCTTTCACTGGTAAGGAACTAGAGTACTGGGAGGCTCCGATGCTTCCATATTTGGGGTACTTCTCTTAAAAATACTATTTCAACAAAAACTTAAGCACCTTAAAGCACCTGTTAACACATAAAGCAAATTACCTAATGGCATCTCCCTCGATCCTGGGAGGTCAACCACTTTCCTTCTGAGCCAGGCACAACTGCACCAAGGTGTAAATCCTGATGTTGAGGAGAAACAAGAGAATCTGGGGGCCGCTCCTACTCAGGACTGACCACGTGGTAGGCCTTCTCGGCTCGGGGAAGTGTAGCCTCTTAAGACCGGTTAAGACACTGGCTTCTCAACGGAGAAGAAATAAACTCCTCACCGACCAACGCGGCTGCGTTGCAGTCCATCCCCTCTCGCTCCACCCCCCTTTCTGGGACGCTGACCTAGAACCGGTAAGGCTGGCACCATAGCCGCAGGTACGCACCTTGCTCTCGGGGAATCCGCACCAGGCAGTCCATCATGCCTTTGTACTGCGCCTCAGCACTGATCTGCTTGGAAGACGCCTGCACCTGCAGCAGCAACTTCACTCGCTCGATGGGGGCCACCGCGGTCTTGGACACAGCCGCTGCGACCCCGCCTGCCAGCAGGTCCTTCCCGAAGGATGCGGGGTCAAAGAGCCGCTTTTCCGACTTCTTCCCTTGCTTCTTCTTCGGAGGTTCACGCTGCATGGTGGGATGAAGGAGGTTAAAAACAGGCAGCAGCGGTGGTAAAATAAGCCTGAGAAGGACGACGAAAGGAAGCAGAAAACCGCCTCAGCGTCCTCCTGGCGGGAAAGCAGCGCTCAGGATGCCGGGATATCAGCGTGTAGGGCCTGGGTTCCCGGAGCTGCGCAGGCGCTTCCAACCGCCTCCGGCCTTCTGGCACCAGCCACGTGACTCCCGACACGTGGCTCCTCCGCTCAGAGTTCTGCCGTGATAAACAGCAATGTGGGCTTTCCCTGCTACCCGCAGGGTTGGCAGGCAGGCGGGCCGTGGGGCTGAATCGCAGAGGTGCAGGAAGGGAGCCTCGAGAGCTAGTCCAGTAACAGGATATTTAGGAGCAAAAACTGTAATAGAGTAGTTAACCAACCGCGTGGGTTAGCCAAGTTTAGTTTTAGTTCCTAGGGTTATCCTTCCATTTTCTCTTACAAATCCATTCGATTTCTGCTCCTTTAATTAGGTAGGGATTGTTTATCCAGTCATGTTTACAGTCTGCCTTTGCTCATAGCACCCCAGTAGCTTAATTTAACATGTTCCTCTTTCTTCTGTATTTTATTCAAATTGATTGTTTTATCTGGAGCGGAACTTCTCAAGACTAACCAAAGGGGACAGGGATATGCTGTTTTAACTAGTGTTTGGGCTTAGGGATTCTAATGTGCAAGGCTGAGAACCAACGACCTGTTCTAGAACAGTGCTTCACAACCTTTTTATTTTAAGACCCCTTTTCACTCTTAAAAAACTAGGGTCACAAGGAAGCTGTTTCTGTGTTAAACGTATTGATACTGTTCAGAAACCGAAATGGAAAATTTTAAAATATCAGTTTACTTGAAATAACCCATAATATAAATATAACATTTTAAAAAGTAACCATCTTTCAAAACAAACAAAAAAAAATGAGAATAGCCTTGTTTTGTATTTTTGAAAATCTCTTTAATACCTAACTTAATAGAAGACAGCTGGATTTACATGACTGCTTTTGTCCCCATTCTACTGCAATACCACACATCATGTAGCTGCTGGAAAACTCCACTGTGCGGTCAGAGAATGAGAGTGAAACAGGCAATTAGTGTCTCAGTATTATTAAGAAAAGTTTTTATCCCATGGTGTCTCAGAAGAGGTCTTGGTGACATCTGTACTTGATATCTATCTATACCCATACCACACTTTGAGAACTAACCTGGAAGCTTATCAGATTCAGGTCTGATTCTGGGCAAACAAAACAAACAAAAAAACAAACCACAGTAGATGTGATGTACATCTAGCCTGTATCTAATGTCTTGCTCTATTTTCACCTTGCTTCTTTTCAGTTTGTACATCCTGGAGATCCTTCGGTGGTAGCATATAATATATTCCTGATTTCTTTTTATATCTTGTTTAATGGTTTCTAATAAATAGAGATTCTATTTTATCGTCTCTTATTTAGGACCTGCACTCTTGAAACACATCTACAAACCATAAGTTGAGTTATTTTTTGGAACTTAGCGTTCTAGTTTTTTCTTAATCTTAAATGTGTTTTTACACTTTTTTTTTTAAAAGATTTTTATTTATTTGACAGAGAGATCACAAGTAGGCAGAAGAGACAGGCAGAGGGGGAGGAGGAAGCAGGCTCCTTGCTGAGCAGAGAGCCCGACTTGGGGCTCCATCCCAGGACCCTGAGATCATAACCCAAGCTGAAGGCAGAGGCTTAACCCACCGAGCCACCCGGGTGCCCCCATTTTTACACTTTCGATACAACTTGTCACAAGTACAAAACCACACATTAAGGCCAGGATTCCAGAGTGGGAAATTCTGTTTATATCTTGATTACCTCACATAAAACAAGTTAGCAAGTCCTACATGTTTAGTGCTATCTTCCTTTCCATAGCAGCTTATTTGACTCTTAGCGGGGTTTTCAGCCAAATCTCTCTCCATTTTACATGCCGCTGACAGGCTAATCTTTCTGAAGCAATTGCATTAATCATTATTCCTAGGCTTAAAAGATTTAAAGTCTTTTCATTGCACGGACTTCAAAATCCTTTGTGAAATACATTGCAAATTCAAGAAGTGATGTTTTTTTCTGCAAGAAATATGAATAATGAAAGGTTTCGGTCTCCTCTAAGGGAATTTGAAGTATTAACAAGCATACACGGAGAAATTTAAGGGGGCAGAGGGAATACTTGAGTCACGCTCCAGGCAAGACTTTTTAAGGTGCCAAGAGAGGTCAAAGGAACATCTCTGGTCACAGGGATCATATGCATCGCAGACAGAAAAAGCAAGTGTTCTGTTGCTCTCCGGGGAGATGTTTTTGACTCTTATCATTGACAATGTTTATAGCGTATTGCTTTATGATATCCTCAAGCTTATTTCTGACATATATTCTTCCATAGAAGACAGCAAACGTGAAAAAAGTGAAAGTACTTAAAAATGTAGATTTTTTTTTTTTTTTTAGGCTTAAAAGCTATGGACCAGCTCTTTTAGATACATGGAGCTAAAATTATTTAACTAGCTGTATTTGCATTTTATTTACTGATTTAGGAAACAAAAATTCTGGTGATTTATATGTTGATATTAAAAGTAGAGAGTCTCAGAACCTTTGAGTTGTTCATTCTGGTTTCCTTAGAAATCAGCATGGTTAGTTGTCTCTCTCAGTTCAGGTCTAGGGTCATCTTAGCAACCCGTTCCCTGGCCACCCTATTTCTCACACTTCATATCCTATTTTCTTCCTTCACTTTTTTTCTCTTAGCTTTTATCAATATATTTTACTTATTTGTCTTATTTGTGGCCTGCCTTTCCCATGGGAACATCAGGTCCATGAAGGCCGGAATTTTTAGCTGTTTTGTTCACTGCTTTATCCCTGCATCCAGAAGAGAGCTTGGCACAGAGTAGAAAGTCAATTACTTGTTGGATGAATGCACGAAAAGACAACACAACTGCAAGTAAACCTCCAAACCATCTTTATTAAAGACTATCAATATAAAAATATCTTCAATTATATAGAATATAGAAATACAACTCTACAAAATTAAATTATTTTCACATAGTTTAGTGTATAAAGTTTTAGTAACATTTAATAATGTATTTTAAAATATCCAAAGTATACATCCTTGTTCTCAAAAGTGTTTAGTGTTGAATATTTTTCTCAGCTTCTTTCTGACATTTTGTACAGTAGCAGGTATGATTTAGCTGATACGCTGGTTTTTAACCAATGGATATATAATAATAATAAATGGTAGTAGTAGGTGGTAGTAGGAATAAATAACACGTTCATAGGACATGATATGTGCACAATTTAGAGGGAACTTATACAGACAACAAATAATTATTCACAATATTATTGTGAAGAATGTTCAAAGCAGACAAACCTAGTAAATTGGTTTTATGACTTTTCTCATTTGTGTCAGAAATATAAAAATCAGGCACTGCAAATTTACTATCTTGCCAGTATGCATCACCATCAACAGTTCCTTGGCGCAAATAAGAAACTCTCCCTTGCTAAGTACAGTTCTCTAACCTGACAAAACGAAACAAACAAAAGAACACTAAAGAAAGGAGAGGGAGGGGGGAAGGGTGGAAGGTGCCGAATCTAAAATGTAATTTTGGGGGGGGGGGGGCTAAAAGATGTATGATGGTGATAAAAGAGTATTTGATATTTCCAAAAATGATAGTTCTATAATCTTTTGCATTTATAGTCTGGTAAAAGGGAACATTTGCAGAATGCTAATAAAATTCAACTTAAGGATATTTCTATATCAGCTAAAGCACACCTCTGGGGTATTTACACTGTCATGTTGTCCCTTTTTATTTAATAAAGTAGCAGATAGGCACTCATTGGCTAAAAATTAAATTGATCTCTCAGATGTGAATCTGAACATATTTGGAAAAATGGGCAGCTAGATTTAGCTACAATGCTTACTTCAATATTCATTTAGAGATAACCACAATGTTTGGTTTTATTTCCTAAAAATTCAATGTCTCAAAAAAATACAATGTCTCTGCAACATGGACATTAAAGTATATATCTACAGTATAACAAATGATTTTCTACTTATTAAGACAAGTAGTCTATTTTGTCTTTTTATTTTTGTTATTGAGTGGTTGTCTCAAGATGTTTTGACACCAGGAAAGTGGTTCAAAAGGCCAAAATTTCATTAACTGAAACAAAAAAGTCCCTTGTAATAAAAACCCCAGTTTTAGTTCAGTCTGTTTGAAAATCTGAGGTAACTGTTACATTTATTAATAAATCTTAGTACTGAAAATAGCTAATGTGTTTTGGGGTATATGTTAAGAAATTTAAGATACTTAATAAATACTTTTAAACAAAGTGCCTTATTGCCCATATATGTAGCAAGCAGAGCTAAGGCAGTGTTGAGGGTCTACCTACCATTCTGACCAATATTGTGATCTTAAGCAGAGGATATTTCAAGCTGTTTTGTCCATTTCAAGAACCGAAGTTTCTTTCTCTGATTTAAATGCCAAAGTTAAGGCCCACAAATCACTAACAGGACAAATACAGTGGTTTGCATTTTAAATACCTGGGTGAAAATCTCTTAAGCTGATTATACAGAGGTAACAGTGTTTCTTCTAAGACCAAATGTTTCAAAGGGTGCACTCACTGTGTTTTACAGTTAGTTCTAACCCCGAGGGCTCATGTTCCAGGTGTCTGAAGAGGCAATAGAGACTAACTTTAGATGTGTTGGCATAATTCCCCTTCTAAAGCTCAAGTCCTGAAAAAGAAAAAAACCCAGTATTGTAGTTTTGGGGGCATCTGAGACTTCAGGACAATCCACTGGGTAAATGTTAATTAAAAATACAGGGGTGCCTGGGTGACTCAGTGGGTTAAACCTCTGCCCTCGGCTCGGGTCACATCTCAGGGTCCTGGGATCGAGGCCCGAAGCGGGCTCTCTGCTCAGCGGGGAGCCTGCTTCCCCCTGTCTCTGCCTGCTGCTTTGCCTACTTGTGACCTCTCTCTCTGTGTCAAATAAATAAATAAATAAAATAAAAAAAATACAGTATTTGTTATGTTTTTCCTTCTTTCTCAATCCACCAAATTCTCATAGCCAAAGAAAATTCTTATCCTGATAGTTTTGATTCTCTACTAAGGGTCAAGTAAACTATTGTTCATTAACCTAATTTCCTTTGGGAAAACCCACTACATAACAAACCATATTTATAAGGCAAAAATTAGTATTTAACGGAAGTCACCACAGGATTTCTTTCACCCAACTTTTTCAGTGTTTTTAACATGATCAGGTTTTTTAAAAAGATTTACATATAGCTGTCCTGAAATTCAAGAACTATATAAAATGTGTGTGCATACCTGAATATATCTCAATAAAAAGAAAAATAATAAAATTTTATGTACAAAGTTTAAAAACTATATCCTACCCCAAATAGAGCTGACCTGAAAGAGTACACAAAATCAAATAAATAGAAAAATAAGTTTAATTTTCAGTCCTCAGTTCTTCTACCCCATGGTGAGGTTATCTACTAAAACAGTTAAACTAAAGCAAAGTATTTGATGTAATAAGGAATCAGTACTTGGACATGACAAATTTAGGTACTGAGCAGTAGGCAAGAAGAAAAAAAAAAACTGCACATCTTATTTAAGAGGGACTTCAGAGGTCTCAATACAGTCATCTCATTTGTAATGAAAATTCTGAACTCAGAGAGGTACAAAAACTTGCTCACAGTCCCAGCACTAATTAGTTAGAGGACTTGGTCACATCCTCCTGATTTTGTGATTCTTTTACCAGATATCATTATTAGTCTTGAAAATAATATACAACTTATGAATTGTATATTCTTTCAAGATAAATATGTCCTCTATTAATTTTATATAAAACACTTCACATTATTTCAAACTAGTCAATAAATTAATATATACCAAAATGGAAATAAGTTAACAATCTCTTTTTTTCAAGTCTCACAATACTACATAAGATTAGTGTATCAAATCCAAGAGCACATCATCTCAATATTTAACAATATTATGTTCAAAACTGAACAGTTAAGAGAGGCTAACCCTTATCTTCTTGTGTATGGGTGTCAGCAATTCTAACACCGTTCAATGTTCTGTGCACAGTTGCCATGCATCAAGAAAACACAGCTACACGGTTAATCCAAAGAACAATTTAAAAGCCATTTCTATGGCAATTTCTGTGACTGAATCATGAAAACAGACATAAAGTTCTTGAGGTTTGGGATGAAGAAAGAGTCTCCTGTAGAGGAAAAGAACATGCTCATTTCAGAAATTAAAAAAACAAATATCAAAGGGGAAAAACTCCAACCTTTCAATTTATTTTATTTTATTTTAGTTTCTGACAGAATTCATAGTGAAATAAAAGCCACTAATCTAAATCTATAGTAGGGGAAAATACATTAGATTTATTTTAAAATAAATAATACATGCCTTAGGTCAATTATTTTTATTTTTCCAGAGTAAAATAGCCTATTTTATCAATATATATATTACCATATACCTCAGTTTTAAAATATTAAATTTAGTCATTATTATTAAAATAAAGCCAAATGTGTTATTATTGTTAAGTACAATAGGTATTAAACATGGTCATTTACTTTCTAAATGTTAATTATTATTAAAACATTTTATGAGGGAGCCTGGGTGGCCCAGTCAGTTAAGTGTCTGCCTTTGGCTCAGAGGTCACACTCCCAGGGTCCTGGGATCGAGTCCCTCACTGAGCTCCCTGCTGAGCCGGGAGCCTGCTTCTCCTGCTCCTCCTCGCTTGTGCTCTCTGTCACTACCTCTCTCTCAAACAAATAAATAAAATCTTAAAAACAACAACAACAACAGCAACAAAACATTTTATGATTGTTCTTTTTGTAGACAGTACTTAACTGGAAATACCACTAAAACTTTATTTAATTTTTTTAAAGAGTTAAAATTTTTATATATTTAGTCAGTACTAGTATAGCTAAATCAGACAGTTTAAATCAGGTATATTTTGTCTGACTTCCTTAAATTCCTGTATTCTATATAGATCTGCATCATAATTCAATACCTCTTGATTCTTCCTAGTCCAATTGTGAATGTAGTTTAGGCTCTGCTATACACCTGTATGTACGCCTAACTGTTTTTATCTC